>NC_134458.1:200707419-201012419 GCF_047948215.1 Lycorma delicatula | reverse complement strand
GAAGCCAATGTCCGACTGTCGATTAATTTGTTTTGTTTTTGCATTATTGTCTTGCGCTTTAACAAATATGTATTTTTTAATCGTTAAAAAATGTATTTTAATGAATATTTAATCGTGATCTTTTTTTATTATATTAAAAAAATGTGCTCTACTTCGTTATTTATTACGATTAAAATATGCGCGATAGGCACATAATCGTAACTGTTACAATGAATAGTTAGTACTTTTAAAAACTTCATCGACAAGAATTACAAGCATCCGTGGCAGGTTTAATAAAGTTAGAACGATATGGTGCGGCTAACCGTTGATTTTTTCACTTAACAGTTTACAGTTTCACGTTATCGTGTTAATTCTACAAAAATACAGGAGATATTTCACTACAAACGATACTACGCTCTATTCTCTTCAGGTATTAACTGTAAACATCATTACTCTTAAAGAAATCATCTCAAAATCTCTGATGCTTTAACTTGCGTCACGATTATAAAAAAGGATTGGGACAGCTAGTGTAAATTAACAGTCCAATATTTTGAATCATCGTGTTATGCCCGATGTAAAGAGAAATTATTTTACTAAGTAGTGGTGTTTTATATACAATTGATTTTTTTTCCGACAATCATAAACAGCAGTTTATTTGTCGCTTAGCACAATAAATCGCATTCTTATGATTCTGACCCATGTGAAACTCCTGAGATCCAACCTATTCGTATTAATTTTTATTTACAGTATTATACTTAAATAAAAATTAAATGTATTTATTGGTAAAGTTAACTTTATTATAATTATATAAATTATAAGGATTAATTATATAAATCCAAAATCCGTTATCACAAAATTTTAATTAAAATCTTAACGTAGATCTCTGATTTGATTGTTAAATATTTAACGTAAGTAAACATTGCTGGAAAACTATATTATATAAAGTACATATATTAAAAAAATATGAAAAAAAGGTAAATAAACTAAAAATAAATCGAAGAAATAATAAACAGTATTAATTTACAAATAAACAGTACTTACGAAATTACTGTATAAGTATTTTTAGCTAGATTTTATAATAGGAAGAGTAATACAAATATTTGTTAATTACAACGAATCCGATATAAATCGTAAATTCAGTTTAAAAATCTTCAAAATCAGACTCCTCACCGTGAATTAATGCACGCTTTTTTGTAGGTTGAGTAGCTAGAAAGCCTATCGCAAGAAAGATAAAGAAAACATAAATTTTAAACCAGTGAAAGAGATATCTGCTTCTACGAACATAATTTTAAGTTAGAATTACCTGTTTAATTTTCTTATGTTTTAAAACGTTCGCAAAAGGATTTTTAATAAATTTAAAAAAACTTTAGAGAAGGATTATCGGCTATCGGTTCCCAATAGTCGCTTAATATTGAAATTTACTTTAAAGTCGATAAAATAAGTTTCTCGGCTATTTAATTCCTGTATTACGTAGATTATTTTTAAATTATAATTTTAATAAACTAATTTTTTTAGCAATTTCCAGAAAACGGTGGACTTAAACGATTTCTCTTTATATAATAATCGAAAGGTTTTTTTTTCTACTCTTAGTCTTTCTTGTAGTTTGCTTTACCTATCGTAGATTGCAATTATTACTTTTAGTAATCGATTTATAAATGTCCACTCTTTCGACGGGTTTTATCTTAGTGATTCTGAGGATAGAGGCGATTTCCTAGACGTAGATACACAAATATTGGTTAAAGTTATGATTTTTTAAAAGTATTCTTTACTTTGGTTAAAAAAATAGTAAACACTCATATAAATACAACCAAAAATCTAAACTAAAAAAATTGAAATAAACTAAACCGACAAAAAATACCAAAAACAAAATAAAAAAACATAAAAACCAAATGCAACTGTTTTTTTGTGTCTGGTTGTGTATTTTGGTTTGTTTTTTCAGAGAAATTTATCTGGTTTCTACAGTTGTATATGAAGGACAATTTTCATCCATGATATCTTTTTCCGATCTTATAATTATTATTATTATTATTATTATTTTTTTTTTTTTGAGGTTTTTAGGGGCATCGACTACTTTGGTCATTAGCCCCATCCCACTTCAAAAAAAAATAAAAAAAAAGGTTCAATTATTCACATTTCTATGAATCAACAATGTTCAAAAATTTATGTTCTCCTAACTTCGAATCCACAATTACCGCCTAGGCTTTCCTTTCGGCCAACCTTTTTTACACCGCTTTTCCATCCTGCGAACGGCCTCAACTTCCGACGACAGAGTGTCTGAGGCTTCGGACATGGCTTCGTCTTCTCTTTCTGACGCCAATGACGTTCGCCGGCTTACATCAGGTGATGAAAGCTTCAATGGTGCTGTGAGCATCGTTGCAATTGAGTCTAAACTTGCAACCGATGCACTTTCGGCGGCTGATGAACTCGATTCGATATCTAAGGCTGTGCTTGGGCCGGCTGATACAGATGCTCTCGCCACAGTTGTTCTCTGAGCTTTTGGGGCCTCTGTACGTACAGTTTTATTATCGTCTGTGTCTGGTGCTTTTTCAATAGTTACTTGCACCTCCATTTTGGTTGACTCAGATTTTTTCCTGTACTGTTGTCTCAGTATCTTTAGCTATATGACTCAACGTCGGAGTGATCTTATGGCCTTTGTCAGATAAAAGACTTTTCTTCATTGCGTCTATTGATGGCATTATAATCGAAGATTTTGCCGGTTTTTTAAACTGCGCTGGAACGGGTCTTATGTCAACGACGTCAGTCCGGGAATGAGCCTTCTCATGTTTACTTTGTTGTGTCTGATGAGTCGACTCGATCTTGGAATCAATGATTCTTTCTATCATTGTCGCGAGACTTGGTGCCATCGTATTAAGCAACTGATCCACGTTGATTTTAGATGTGGGGGGAGCACCAGCTGCTTCTGCGTATGTAGTCGATGGTCTAGGTGTACGTAGATTGACAATCTTCTTCGCGTCAGGGTAGCTAACTTTTTGAAGCGTTTTAACTTCCTGAATGGCTGTTTCTGATTTGTATACTGGGCAGTTCCTAGATCGACAGTTGTGGTGCCTTTTACATTAATGCAGACTGGAGGGTCTTTACATGGATCACTCTCATGTATCTTCATTCCGCATATGCAAATTTCCTGCGCTTCACATCTAGCTGCAGTGTGTCCGAAACGTTGACACTTAAAACATCTCATCGGCTGCGGAATAAATGCCCGTACATCAAGCCGATGGATGCCAGCTCGTATCTTTTCAGGAAGATTTGGCCTATTGAATGTCAAAACATGCGAGGCCGAAGGAAGAATCTCACCATTTCGTCTCATAGTAAGTCTGCGACAATGTGTCACTCCCTGACTAGACATTTCCTGCACTATTTCTTCTTCGGTACCATTAAGAAGATCACGGCAAACAACAACTCCTCTGGATGTATTAAGTGTACTATGCGGTTGAACAGTAACCGCAAATTCACCGATCTTCTTCAACGCCTGGACTTTCTGGCTTTGCATGTCGTTGATAGTTTCGACATGTAATCCATTGAACGTCTTATGGATTTCCTTGACAGGACCACCAGCACAATTAGTAATGACTCTAGCAATTAAGAATGGACTTACCGTTTGGAAGTTACCATTCTCTTTCGTAATGCCCAAAAATCTTGGTTTGGGAACATTGTTTCCAAACAAAGCTCTTCTTAAATCTTTACTGATTTTATCAGCATCTTTTCTCATCTTATCACTCTCCTTATTTTTTTCCTCTTCGCTTGTGGCGAATCGGCGGTTTCTAAACGAGGGTGTTTACGTGCACCCTCTGCCACGTTAGTTTGTTCAGGAATATTCATGAACATTTATCCCTTCTGTAGCAAGGCTAGCCGCCGTGGTACACCCCCACTCCAGGGCTACTAACCTTGGAGGACGATCCGGTACTCCGGTGGAACCGGCATATGTCCTGGCAGAGAGCGGATGCGCAGTCTCTGCACTGATTCCAGGCTCCTACTCACCGAAGCTTTCAGAGCTCCCATGCACCGACATACATGGACACTATTGCTACATGCTTGAAATCGCAGGGGGCATGTGGTCAACGGAAGGATCTCCGTTACACCTGCAATAACATTGATCCTGCCACATTATTATTATTTTTTTATTTATTTTTTTTTTCTGAATTTTTATGGGCATCGACTGCTAAGGTCATTAGCCCTCGTCACATTCTTTAAAAGAAATTATTATCTCCATCAGGATCGTCATATGTAAGGGTGTAAACGGCCCTTACATTTTATTTAAAAACACAAACTTCACAATAAACATTAAGACATAAAAGACAAGGACAATCACAAACACTTACGGGGTGTAAAGGGCCCCAATATTAAAATTTGAGATAAGGTTCTCAAAAGACCATGAAATTAAAATTTCAAATTATCAATACCATTTCTTTCTTTATATATATATAAGACTACCGCTTAGAGATTCTTTTATTACAGCTTTAAACTTTCATTTTATAGACTTTTAAGAAGTCCACTGGCGTGTAAGAATGCAACTATATTTTCTTCATTTCCATTATCCAGATCAGCACTAATATTATTTCTAAGACGGAACCTCTTTCTGAGGTCCTCATATATGGTACACTCTTCTATTAGATGCTTGATTGTCAGTGTTTTATTACAAACACCGCACATTGGTCTCACTTCGCCGGTTAACATATATAAATTTGTTAATCGCGTGTGACCGATTCTAAGTCTGGTCACCGCTACTTGTTCACTGCGAGTCAACTTAAAGTCGCGTTTCCATTTACAAGAAGTTTTTACTGAGTTTAATTTTGTATTTAGACTCCTTCATTCAGCATACCACTAGTTTTTTACTGTGTTTGTTAGACGGTTTTTAACATCTGCCACTCTTACAGGAAATGCATCCAAATCATCGCAGACTGTTGCCTTTCTGGCAGCTTCGTCTGCGATTTCATTACCTGTAATACCAGCATGCCACGGAGTCTATACAAATACACATCGCTGTCCTCGTTGTTTTAGAACGTATAAAATGGACAGGATGTTTGCAGTTAGGACATCCTTAATGTTCTTGTTCCGAATTGCGACAAGTGCACTTAAAGAATCGGAACATATTAACACTCTCTCTTCGCAACAGTGTTCAGTGTAGCGAAGAGCTTGCTGAAATGCAGTGAGTTCTGCCGTGTAGCCACTGGCCACATCTTGCAGTTTCCAAAAGCGGGCTTCTCCATTTACATATATTGAGCATCCAACACCATGTTCGGTTTTAGAACCGTCAGTATAAATTCTGATATGTTCTTCGTAACTACTGACGGTTGCCAAAAATTCCTGTTGGATGATCACTGCTGGTTTCTTTTTTATTTCTCCTTGAGAGAGATACAAACTTGTATTTACCGCTGCCAAGAGCCATGGCGGTATTTCTCTAGTAGAAATTGCTAGTGTCTCTGGTATAGCAATTTCGTATTTTCTTCTTAATTCGTGGTACCTAATTCCGGCTGGTCTGGAATAGGTAGCACGATGTTCATATACTGCAGCCATAGGATGATTCGTAAACAATTTATTATTTATATGAGCAGGGAAAGCCCATACATTTGCTGCATATCTTAACAAAAGGATCTCTCTTCTATAATGTAGTGGCATTATTCCGGCTTCAGACATCAGACTAGCCGCCGGACTTTTGCGGAAACCGCCTGTTGCATATCTTATTCCGCTATTATGAACTACGTCTAACTCTCTTAAGTGCGACTTTCTAGCGGATGAATATACGATACATCCGTAGTCTAGTTTATATTGAACCAATGCTTTATACAATCTGAATAATGTCTCTTTGTCTGAGCCCCAATTTAAGTTCGATAAACATTTTATAATGTTTAGGGCTCTTTTGCATCTATCACTCAAGTCCTGTATATGTAATCCCTATGTAAGGGATTTATCCAGTACTAGTCCTAAATATCTTACGCTGTCTTTATATTGTATTGGATTATCATCAATTGTCAACGCAGGACTTTGATGAGGAATTCTCTTCCTACAAAAGTGTACACAGCACGTTTTTTCTGGTGAGAATTGGAATCCGTTATTCCTTGCAACTTCATTTAGAGCATTGATCGCTCGTTGCAATTTGTACCTCACCATAGCAGTCTTGTTGCTGGCATACATAACTGCCAGATCATCAACATAGACGCTTTTGCTGATTTCTACTGGAATGGCTAATATGAATTTATTAATGGCAATGGTAAACAAGGTACCGCTCAACGGCGAACCTTGTGGTATGCTATTTTCCAAGATTCTTTCACATGAATATTCATTGTTGACGCGTACTTGGAAGGTACGGTCATTCATATAGTTGCTGAGCAGTATAGGCAGATTGCCACGAATGCCCCATTCATGTTTCTTTTCCTTTTCTTTTTCTTGTTTGGCCTCCGGTAACTACCGTTTAGATAATTCTTCAGAGGATGAATGAGGATGATATGTATGAGTGTAAATGAAGTGTATGTAGTCTTGTACATTCTCAGTTCGACCATTCCTGAGATGTGTGGTTAATTGAAACCCAACCACCAAAGAACACCGGTATCCACGATCTAGTATTCAAATCCATGTAAAAAAATCTGGCTTTACTAGGACTTGAACGCTGTAACTCTCGACTTCTAAATCAGCTGATTTGGGAAGACGCGTTAACCGCTAGACCAACCCGATGGGTTACCATTCATGTATCTGGAGCATTATACCATGACGCCAGGTCATATCGAAAACCTTCTGAAGATCAAAGAAGACTCCGACACAATGTTTCCTTTTAATGAAGCTGTTATATATAGTATTCTCTAAGTTGATCATTTGATCGGTGGTGGAATGGTATTGCCGAAAACCTGCTTGATACGGTGATATCAGGTTTTCTTTTTCCAAAACCCAGAAGAGTCGATTATTAATCATTTTTTCCAGTATTTTCCCCATAGCACACTTCAAAGAAAAAAAAATTCACCTTTGTTGGAACTATACACTTTTAAACTATTTCAAGCTGAAAATGAATGGGCTGTAAAGTTTAAACGTATTTTAAGATATGGCCGCCTTGATTAAAGTCAAGATTTTCGTGGCGGAATGGTTGCATCACGGCCTTTCATCCGGAGGTTTTGGGTTAAATCCCGGTCAGGCATGGCATTTTTCATACGTTACAAAATTTTATTTCCATATCCCTCGCACAAGCTTCAAGCTTATGTGACGAAATTATAAAAAAAATAAACGCGTTTTCTTTTGAAAATATGAATATATTAATTAAAACTAAAATTTTTAAATATATCTGAAACTTAAATTTTCTTTTAAAAAAATTAGGATTAGTTTAATGAAATACATTGACACGAATTTTAACCGTATACGAATAAACTAATTTTAATCCCGACTTTTTTTTTTTTCTCTCAGCTCCCCTGGGCCGGACCGACTTGTTGGTATTACGCCACCCAGGGGAGTGTCTTTATACACTCAAATAGGCCTTCCCGCCTACCAGCTTTATACTGGCATGGCAGGTCGGCCTATCGGTAATCTTTTATTTTATATGCCCCTTTCAGACACCACGCCATACCTGGAGTGTCGTGACGTGGTGTTGAGGTCTTTTCTCTATATCTTGTGTTTTATTATTCTATTATTCCCTAAACTATATCCCCAGGAGTCCCCAGCGGCTCATTAGAACCGACACACCTCGGCATGCCGGCCCTCCCCGCTGAGGCTGTCCTCCCTTCCCTAAACTAAATCAAAAACCCAGTCTCCTTTCGTCGATGTTTTTCTGCGATAAGATCTGTCTGGTGTAACACGCTATTTTCTTCAGGTTGGATTTCCAACTAGTCATAAAAGGTACTATAGCTTCAGGAGTCATCCCGTCGATCGCCATGTCAAATCTGAGGGCGGTCCATCTTTCACATATGAAGAAAGTATGTTCTGCATCGTCGATCTCTTCGCAATACATGCAGATCGCCTCTGTTCTCCTTCCGATTTTATTTAAGTAATTATTAAATGAGCCATGCCCGGTGAAAAATTGCGTTAAAAAGTGATCCATCTCGCCAAAACCTCTTCTTATCCACGGTTCGATCTCCGGGATGAGTTGTCTTGTCCGGCGACCCACACCGCTATTAGTCTACCTCTCCTGCCAAGTAGTATTGACTTCATCTTTGGTCTCTTGATCTGCTCTGCCCTTCGATCTTTCGACTCTATATCTCGCGATGAGGTCTATCGGCAGTACTCCGGCGAGAACACAAAGGGCTTCTAGGACACTGTCCTATACGCGGCCACCACACCTAGGAGCCCTCTCCTATGCACCCACGCTAACTTCTCCTTGTTACGCCTGATATCTATAGCGTGACTCCATGCGGGAACAGCATACATCAACGAGGATACTATCGTTGACACCAACAATCTGGGTTTTGATGCTCTAGGGCCATTCTGCGTTGCCATTATAAGACTCTTTACTGTTGCTTCAGCCTTCCTACATATGTTACTTATATGGTCAGTGTATCTACAATTCCTCTGGAAGGTAACTCTTAAGTATTTCAAACTATGCACCTCTTCTATAACTTTACCGTCGATGAAAATAGTAATAGGATCCAGTACTCTTCTTCCAGTGAAGGCGATACACCTACATTTTTCCAATGACAACTGCAGACCCCTAGAAATCATCCACTCATTAATGATCTGAGTGGCCGCGTTCGCCCTCTCTTGGACCTCAATTACCGTCCTGCCCTCAACTAGTACAGCGAGATCATCTGCAAATGCCAAAACCTCAACTCCAGCAGGGAAAATTCTGTGCAGTAGATCGTCTATAACTAGCAACCATAGCAGCGGCCCTAGGACCGATTCCTGTGGCACCCCGCCTTGCATCTCAAAATGAATTCTTCCTTCCTGGGCTTCAATCAAACATCTTCTATCGGAAAGATAGTCCTCGATTTGCCTACATATATAAGGGCTCAATCCCTTTGTGGCCATTGCCCTGTTTATGTGATTCCAACTGATTGAGCCAAAGGCATTCTTTATATCAAGTGAAATCATTAATGGAATGCGTCTTGTGCGCCATGTGCCTCTTCTGACTTCATTAGCCCAGTCCGAAATCCTACAGATGGCCTTCACAGTGGACCGCCCCCGCCAGAAACCCAGAAAGGGTTTGGGCTAATCCCGATTCCTTGTTCTAGTTCCCGAATAATACGGCCCGCCAGCATTTTTTCTACGAGTTTACCCATGGTATTCAATAGGCTCAGAGGTCTGTAAGTGGCGTCCTCCTCCATGGGTGCACCTTTAGGAAGGAGCACCACCCTGGCCTCTTTCCAACACGCGGGGAAAACTCTTCTCTCCAAACCATAACTGGCAACCTCTAATACTTCCCAGGGAGTCTTCTGGATTAAACCTTTGATCATCGCTGCAGGGATTCTGTCCGGTCCAGGGCTCTTCTTTAAAGCCAGACTTTTGGCCGCTAGTTGCAGTTCATCTATAGTAAATCTCCTGCTCTCACATGGTGTGGGTCCACTATCATCGGCTATCATGCTAGGGAACAATCTCGCCACATGCATTTCAGCATTACCCTTATCCAAAATAGGTAATCGTCTGCCGAACTTCTTAGTTACTATACGATAAGCTTGGCCACATGGGTCAGTATCGAGCTCACTGCAGAGATTATTCCAGCACTCTCTTTTCCTTTTCTTAATTGCTCTGTTAAGGGCCCTTCTAGTTTCAATATACCTTCTTGTTATATCCTGGTAATCTTCCCTATCATTTCTGAGAAGTCTCTGTTCTCTTCTCCTAAGGGACTGGAGCTCTTGTCTCATATTCCCGATCTCGGTCGTCCACCAATATACATTACGTCTCCTTGCAGCATTACTTGCCACTCTATCTATCTCTTGTTTAATTATATTTGATAAAGCTTCAGGGGTCTGCTGCTGCCTATCTTTTAGTCTTTCAGCTGTTCTATTGACTGTTAGTTCAATTTGTTCCGCTGAAAAACTTGGTAGGGGAGGATACTCCACTCGCATCTCTCAGGTCTAGTATCGTTGCGCGGTGATCATTAGCTATATCGTCAAGGAGGACCATCCAGTCATATTGTTCACTTTTCCATCGATTATCCAGGATGGTCAAATCCAGCACCGACTGGTGGCCTCTTGCTACATAAGTGGGTGTGCTGTCGTTTATACAATGACAGCCAGTAGTCTCAAGCAGGTCCGCCAGGATCTGTCCTCTCCTGTTCGTGTAACTACTACCAGCCGTCACCATTTTACTATTAAAGTCACCCAACATAACTAATCTCTTCGGTGAATTAGTAATTAATCCCTGTAGGATATCTACGAAGCGAGTAAATTCCGCAAGCTCTATGTTGGGTGACACATACACACCCACTATCATGACGGTCTCATTCTCCAATGCTACCACGCCCCTACCCCTAAACCTGCGTCTCCAGTGAATATTATGATTTATGACCATAATAGCAACATCCCCCTGAGTATCAGCTATCCAGCATGACTTGGCTGCCTCGTATCTATTCGGCTCGGCAACTGCAAGGAAATCAACTCCTCTCTCGACGACGACTCGTGCAATTAGATCATGAGCGAGGATACTCCTGTTCACATTAGCGAATAATGTTCTATACATGTTGGTCTTTCTTGCATTGCCAAGTCCTGACGTCTATGTCCTGTCCCCCAGCAACGATAGCACCTGTCTTCGCCCTCGCGTATATAGGCTCGGCAACTTACCCAGCCTATTCTGAGCCTTTGCTCTACGAGTTTGCAGCTGCTCTATAGGAGGTGATTGATAACCGTGACGTTCCTGGTCTCGCCAAAGCCTCTTCTGATTGATGATATCTTAAACTCTTCGTTAGGACCAACCATGTTTGCTATTGCAGCCATCACCTCCTGTTCTGATGTTTCAAACTCTACATCTCTGATGTGGACAACAGCTCTTCTGGTGTCTCTACTCTTAAGATCAACGTGCAAATCCGCCGCCTTATCCCTAAGTAATGTGGTAAAGTCCTCTGCATTTTTTGCACCCTCGATCCTTACATGCAACTCTTCGTTACGGCCCTTGCGCAGTGCTGTTACGTTGTTTGCCTCCTCACTTGTCACTGCACCCTTCATCGATCTATGGAGCTCCACATACGTCTTACCCTCAGCTTTGACGATTACTGTACGACTTTGATCCGCTGGTGGTGTAGCTTTCTTTATGGGTTTATGATTCACTCCCACATACCTTACACTTAACTCTCCTTGAATCGTCAATATGTATACTGGCGTTTCCTTATTCCTTAACAAAAAGGACAGGATCTTCTTCATGCAATTTCCAATATTCCCTGCCGGCAAAATATACGCAGCATCTGGTACTTGAGATATAACCCTCCTGACCGCTCTTAACAATGTAGCAAGGGTTTCCCTCTCAGGTACGCCAGAGTTGTATCATATCTTATATTTACTTCTCTTTTTTTCTGTAGTGCTGTCTCCAATGACTGAAAAAACATCTTTTATAATGTCTCCTGTGACTAATTTGGGGCCTTGTTCTTGTTCTCCCATCTTCTTTAAGTCTTTTAGACTGCATGTAATTTCCCTGTCAGGAGGGAGTTCTGTCACCAAATTTAGCTTACTCCTCAAGGAATCGGGCCATCTTCTGTGTAGGAGTTCTAACAGCTCCCCATCTTCTAAATCCTTAGAAAGAATATGTTCCATGCTATCTTCAGTTATCGGCAGATCCGTTTGTGTGGCTTGCGTCACCATGTTTGCCGTGGATGGCGTTTCAGCCAGCGCGTTCAGGCCTTCATAAATTGCTCTGAGCTCCTGCTCATGCCTACCAATGTATTTGCTAAGTCCAGCCCCCATATGTTGTTTTAGGGAAGCCAGCGTGTGTCCCAGTTGATAAATTAGGCTACCTAAAGTATCTGGTAGCTCCTCCTCTTCTTCTGATGACCTTTGCGTGGTCTCTTCTTGCATTTGTCCTCTAATTTCTTGATAGGCACCACCCTCTATTGACTACTACTTTGAGCGGCTGTTGCCTCTAAAGGGAGCGAAACTCTGCGCCTCATACTTGCACTATCAGACTACGGGGACAAAAAAAAAACAAAAAAAAAAACAAATATATATATATATAAATGATAGCTTGATAAACTAAGCTACAGCAGTCTCTATCTTATCAAGAATCCTAATCCGACCTTTTTTTTTCCTAATCCGAATTCCTAATCCTAATCCGACCTTTTTTTTTTTTTTTTTTCTCTCAGCTCCCCTGGGCCGGACCGACTTGTTGGTATTACGCCGCCCAGGGGAGTGTCTTTAAACTCAAATAGGCCTCCCCACCTACCGGCTATATACCGCGGCGACGCGGTACCGGGTTCCTTCAGTATTCAGTGTGCTCTTGCCTGACTGTTACCCGTGGAGTCCTTGGTGGCTCATCAGTGCCAACACACCGCAGCATGCTGGACCTCACCAGCAAGGCTGTCCACCCAGTCCTATTCTAGCCAACACCTTGTCTTCTCTCATCGGAGTATTTCTGTAGAACAACTTGTCTAACAAAACTAGCAAAATTATTCCAGTTTGACTCGCTTCTTAGCATGTAGTCTATTGTTGTCTGTAGAGTTATACCTGTGAGTGCCTTACTATGTCTAAGTGTGTCCCACCTATTGCACTCGAAAAAGGTGTGCTCAGCATCATCTATCTCGTTGCAGTAGTTGCAAATTGGCTCTTCTCTCTTGCCTATCTTGTGCAGGTAGTTATTGAAGGAACCATGTCCTGTAAAAAACTGCGATAGGTGATGATCAACCTCACCAAATCGACAACCATGGCTTGATGTTGGGGATGAGGGTTCTCGTCCATCGACCCACAGCTTCCTGCGACGACCATCTTTCCTGCTAGATATTATAAACGGCATCCCTGACCTCTTGTTCTGGCTTGCCTTGTGCCCTCTCCACCCTCTTTTTTGCGATTAGGTCAATAGGAGGTGTACCCGATAACACGCACAGGGCGGCATAGGACACTGTCCTGTATGCGGACACAACACCTAGGAGCACACACCTGTGCGTCCTCGCCAGTCTCTCTTTGTTGCGCCTGATGGCGATAGAGCGCCACCAGGCCGGAACGGCATACATAAGCGAAGACACGACGGTGGTCGGCAGTAAACGGCGCTTTGAGGCCCGAGGGTCATTCTGCGATGACATAATGATGTTTAGACTTTTTATCATCCTTTCTGCCTTGTTGCATACATTGACTATGTGCTCGGTGTATCTACCGTTTTTCTGGAGGATAACTCCTAAGTACTTGATGTTATTCGCTTCTTCTATAGCATGACCGTTGATGGAAATATTGAACGGTTCTAGCACTCTTCTACCCGTAAAGGCAATACACCGGCATTTTTCCGTATACAGTTGCAGATCCCTGGACCTCAACCACTCCTGTATAGTGTCGATGGCCGCATACACCCTCTCCCGCACCTCCAAGACCGTCCTTCCCTCTACGAGGACTGCAAGGTCATCTGCATAAGCCAGCACCTGAACGCCGACGGAAACTCCTTCTGAAGGAGTTCATCTATAATCACCAGCCACAACAACGGCCCCAGAACAGAGCTCTGCGGAACTCCACCGTGCATTTGAAAATGTACTGTTTCTTCCTGTGCTTCCACCAGACATCCTCTGTTGGACAAGTAACATTCAATTTGCCTACGCAGGTACGGGCTGAGGCCCCTAGCCGCAATTGCGTCATTAATATGACCCCAACCAATAGCCCCGAACTCGTTTTTTATGTCTAGTGATAGCATCAGTGGAATTCTCCTGGTTCGCCAAGTGCCTCTCTTCACCTCGTCGGCCCATCCCGAAATTCGGCAGATAGCCTGCACGGTGGATCGCCCCCGCATAAACCCGTACTGGTTAGGACTGATTCCGGCTCCCTCTTCTAGTTCTTTGATGATGCGGCGAGCCAGCATCTTTTCTACTAGCTTCCCCATCATGTTAAGGAGGCTCAGGGGTCTATAGGTTATATCTTCCTCCGAAGAGGTGCCTTTAGGTAGGAATCCTCCTTCCAGCAGTCGGGGAAGTCTCCGTTCTCCATGCCATGGCTGGCAATCTCGAGCATCTCCCAGGGAGCCTTCTGAACCAGCCCCTTGATCACTGCCGCGGGAATCTTGTCCGGGCCAGGGCTCTTTTTGGTTGCCAAACTCCTCGCCGCAAGTTGTAGCTCTTCCATGGTGAATCTTCTATTGTCGCAAGGTGTGGATCTCACGATATCAGGCACTGTATGCGGGAACAACCTGGCTACCTCCCTTGCAACACTGGTCTTATTGAGGATAGGCATACGTCTCCCGAACTTTTTGGTCACAATACGATATGCCTGGTTCCAGGGATTGCTGTCAAGCTCTTCGCAGAGCCTGATCCAGCAATCCTTTTTACGTCTCTTAATAGCCTTATTGAGCGTTCTTCTTGCCTCGAGG
Source organism: Lycorma delicatula (assembly GCF_047948215.1). NCBI lineage: Eukaryota > Metazoa > Arthropoda > Insecta > Hemiptera > Fulgoridae > Lycorma > Lycorma delicatula. The sequence goes on along the minus strand of NC_134458.1, from coordinate 200,998,025 downwards.
TATCTATTGGCTATTTCCTGGTACCCTTCTCTGTTATTTCTAAGAATACGTTGTTTCCTTCTCCTAAGGGACTGGAGCTCTTGTCTCATTGCTTCAATTTCAGCAGTCAACCAATATACGGAGCGCCTGCTTGTATTGCTAGATGCCATTCTGTCCATTTCCTGCTTTATTATATTAGATAAAGCCTCAGGTGATTGTTGATGTCTATCAGACAGTCTACTTGCAGTCCTGTTGACGATTTGCTCTATTTGTACTGATGAGAATCTCGGTGGGGGGGAGTGCACTTCACGCCTGAAATCTACGTCTTTCAGATCCAATATAGTTGCGCGGTGATCGCTCGCTATATCTTCTGAGAGAACCATCCACTGGTACTGATTCCTCCTCCACCTACAGTCCAGGATGGTGAGGTCAAGCACCGACCGATGACCTCTCGCTACGTACGTGGGCGTATCGTCATTAATGCAGATGCAGCCGGCAGTTTCCAGGAGATCGGCAAGGATCTGTCCCCTCCTGTTGGTGTGTCGACTGCCAGCCGCCACCATTTTGCTGTTAAAATCACCCAACATTACGATCCTCTTGGTTGAATTGGTAATCACATCTTGTAAAGTGTCGATGAAGTTAGTAAAGTCCGCGATCGCAATGTTGGGCGAAATGTACACACCCACGAATAGAGTTGTTTCGGTCTCAACAGACACCACGCCACTACCTCTAAACTTGAAATCCATTGTATACTATGACTTACATCCATAATGGCAACATCTCCCGACATATCAACAGTCCATCCAAGTTTGGCAGCTTCATATTTATTGGGTTCGGTGACCACAAGGAGGTCTACGTTCTAGTCTGCAACAACACGACTAATTAAGTCGTGAGCGAGAATACTCCTATTGGCATTCGCTAACATAGTCCTAATCATGCAATTTTTTCTTACATTGCCATGCTCCAGTCCTGTGTTCACCGCTCTTACAATCGAGGCATTGCTTAGGTTCAAGACAATCCGCTATCTTGTGACCTCTGCTAGCACAAATCGAGCCTATCTGGGCCCTTACATTCGTGCTTTCTATGGCCCGTGCCCCAACAACGGTAGCACCTGTCTTCATCTTCCCGGATGTACGCCCGGCAACTAATCCATCCGATTCTTATTCTTTCCTCGACCAGTTTACATGCCGCTCTATAAGAGGTCATGACCGTAATATTTTGTGTCTCGCCAAAACCTTTCCTCATGGTTGTTATCTTGATTCCTCGCTAGAACCCACGCGTTTTATAATGGCAGCCATAACCTCTTGCTCTGTTGTGTCATGCTCGACATCTCGGATGTGCACGACAGTTCTCCTTCCAGCTCTGTTTTTTATATCAACGTGAAGGTCGGCAGCCTTGTCCCTCAGGATAGATGTAAATTGTTCCGCTTTCTCTGCACCCTGTATCCTAACGTGGAGCTCCTCGTTACGGCCCTTTCGCAATGAGATGATGTTATTTGCCTCCTCGCTGGTGACAGCATCCTTCATGGACCGGAGGAGCTCCGCGTACGTTTTTCCTTCCGCCTTAACAATCACTGTTCGGCTTTGCTCCGCCGGTGGAGTAGCCTTCTTTATCGGGATTTGATTATTACCGATGTGCCTGGTCCCACCATCCCCTTGGAGAGTTAACACATATACAGGTGTTTCCCTTGCTCTGAAGATATAGGATATGATCTTCTTGGCAAAATTTCCCATACTGCCCGAAGGCAGTATGTACGCTGAATTTGGTGACTGTATAGCTATCTTTTTGAACGCCTTCAATAAACAAGAAAGGGTTTCCTTTTCCGGGGCTCCCGAGTCATAATGTATCTTAAATTTCTTCTTCTTTTCTTCAACGGTTTGGTCTCCTATTAGAGTTATTTCGTCTTTTATGATGTCACCAGCTGCGAGCTTGTTACCTATATCCTGCTCACCTACTCTCCTTAAATCTCTAAGAGTACAAGTGTCTTTGACTGCAGGTGGAAGGTCAGTAACCAACTTTAGCTTGCCCCTAAGTGAGTTAGGCCACCTTTTAGGGAGGAGCTCAATGAGTTCTTCATCACTCAAATCGCTGGTCAAAATATACTCCATGTAATCGTCACCCGCAATAGGGTCCGTTTGGGTAGTTTGGGAAGTCTTTGTGTCTGGAGAGCACAGCTCGGAAAGCGCAATCAGTCCCTCGTATACTCGCCTTAGATCCTGTTCATGGGTGGCAATGTACTTATTCAAACCTGGGCCTAAATGCTGTTTCAACGATATCAGTATCAGACCCAATTGGTATGCTAGACTGCTCACTGTATTGGGTGCCTCTTTTTCCTCCTCGGAAGATCCTTGACGGAGCCTCTTCTTCCCTTTTAGATCGGTTTTCTTGACCGTCGCCGATTTTGTCATGCTGCTGCTACTTTGGGCGGATGTCCCATCCACAGGGAGTGAACCGCGTCTTCGCATGATATAGCATTGTACTCAGGGGGCCGTCCCAAGTTCTACGAGTACCCACTCGGGGGAGGGGCCCCCCAAAAAAAATTGGGGTGGGGGTGGTTGAGGGGGTAAGAAAAATGTATGTGACCGAAAATGGGGTCAAAAAATTTGGGGGGGTCGTGGTGGTAGGGGGTTAGGGAAGGTTTTGGGACGAATTTATGTCCAGGTAGGAAGGAAATCGAGTGGGTAGTTCTCGAGATATTAGTAGAAATGTAATTCCCTATTAAAACAGCTCTGAGGACTTAGAAAAAATCTCTACTAGTACGACGGTAATACGAGAGAATGAGAATAATTACAAGTCCTTGTTTACTACAATAAACACGCCTGTATGAGCCTGTATATTAACTTAGAAAAATTTCGCTAAGGAATATTATAATATTATACTATTATAACCTCAACAGCATATAATGAAACACAAAAAAGTATCTTCTACTCACTCTTCTGAATTGTATGTAAACTCAGTTTATACTTCTTCACTAATCCGACCTAATAGGACTTAACCTAACCTATCGACTGACTCCGTTTGAAGACAAACGACGTTAGAGTAGGTACGTTATGAAATACGCCTAGATGAAATATTTATTCGTTTACTCAAATTAATTAACTTTTAATTTCCGGTCAAATAATATCACAAGGCAATGTTCTTCTCGTAGCCTTTTTTTAAATTATTTCAATTTGTTCGTCATCAAATTCACTTATGTGTTAATTTTTACCGTTTTGAATATAGTTAAAATAAATTTTGGGATAGATAGGCTCTTAAATTTGTTGAGGGTTTTCAAATTCATAATTTCTTTCATTTTTATTTTTAAAATTACGTCTTATGTTTAATTTAAATATATTTTATAATCTTTTATGAGATGTAAAATTTGTTTTAATCGGTCTCATAAAATTCACTTCGTTATTTATTTTTTTAAAGTAAATGTATAATTATATTTTCGTATAAATTTTGAACTCGCTTTAATAATGTAAACAGTCGTTTTATTAGAAGAACTGTAATTACGTAAGCGTTTAAGTAGTCCTTTTTATATCTCTGTACTATACAACGGTTCGGAAGCCTCTCTCGGAAAATAGTGGAGTTTTCTGTGACCCCCTTTTCATCTTCATTCACTCTCTTTTCTCATCCTTCCGTCGAGCTTCCATGCCAAACCTCAAACCACGCAACATTTTATCTCACTTACTCTATATTCTTTTTTCTTTTTTAAACCGCCCTCTGCTTTCCATCCTTTTCGTCATCTAATAATGTAGACGGGTTTTTTTGACCGTGACCTACATAAACCCAGTCAGACTGAATTGTATCGGAGATAGACGGGGGGAACACTCTTTATTCACTGAAGTTTCATGCTGTTATTACTCCTCTCTTAAATTTTGCTGTTGAAATAAAAAAATTAATTTTTCTCAAATGAATACATCTTTTTATAATATTAATAATATATGTTTCTAAAGTTTATTAATTTTACAGTAAGATTATTAATATGTTAAATTGCTGATATCTGTCATCCATTCGTTTTACTATAGCAGTATTTATAGCGCTGTATATAATAACGAAAAATTATTACTACTATTAAAAAAAATCCAGCTCTTAGGATTTTTTCATTCCTTAACTTTCAAGTTACCTCTATCCTAAATATATTAAAAACTTAATAGAACATTTTCAAATAGTATCCATTATTTAGCGTAATCATTCAGGAATAATATAACTTTCGATTATAAAAGTCCATGTATTAGTTTAGTTTTCAGAGACTGATTTTATCATTATTATTTTATTTAGGATTAAAGATCGGGTGGATATTTAACAGAGTTGGACTTTATGAAATTTGAATTTGTAACAAATTCAAATATTAATTTGAATTTGTAATGTCTCCTTTAATTTTATATTTTCAACTTTTTACTGTTCTTACATCGATTTGATATCTTTTTTTTTGTAAATGAGTTATCGGGTTCGGAAAAGTTTCTAACTCTTGTTAGGTAATAATATACTATATATATATATATATATATAAAGTATATAAAACGACTATATGACGATAAAACGACTATAAAACGTTTTAGGAGTTGAATAAACTTCGTAATGTTTTCCCCGATCGATTTGAATAATTTTTTTTTATCATGTATGAATATACTTTTTTCGTTGAATGCTCTTATCAGTGGATTTCGAGGGTAATAAATCCATCATCGTTAAAAAAAACTCCTATAAATTTTAATTGTTTAAAAAATTAATTTTTGTTCAAAAAACCTAAACTAATTGTCATTTTATTTTGATTTTTATTTTATTTTTGAGCTTGCCCCACCTGCTTTACTGGTGGGTGACTTCAATGCTCATAATTCTCTTTAGGGATCGGATCGAATAGATCCCCGCGGAAGAGAACTGGAAGGGTTCCTGATGAATTCAGAACTTATTATTTTAAACGATGGATCAGGAACCTTTTTCAATGCCAGAGATGGATCGACGTCCTGTATAGATCTTGCACTTATAAGCGGATCGATAGCACCGAGTTACAGCTTCCATGTCTTAGACGATCTGCATGGAAGCGATCATTTCCCTGTGCAAATTGTAACTGATGTTACAAGAACAATATATCCCATCCCTAAAAGATGGTTATTTTAAAAGGCAGACAGGACGAGCTTCACAGCTAGAACGATACTCCCTGAAACAACTGGAGTTATCGGAGACGATGTCGACGCCATAACAAATGCAATAATTGAGTCGGCATCGAGATATATTCCCAAAACATCTGGGAAACTAGCGAAGAAACCCGTTCCATGATGGAACAATGAAATAAGTGAAGCTATTAAAAGAAAGAAAAGAGCGTATAACGCCTTCAAGAAGCGTCCTAGCATAGAAAATATTGTTGCCTTTAAAAAATACAGGGCGTATGCAAAAGGTCTTACGATTGACTCGAAAAAACGATCCTGGCAACAATACGTGTCATCCATCGACAGAACCACTACTGCATCAGATGTTTGGAGGAAAGTGAAGGCGATTTGTGGGCGTAAAAATTTTGCTCCCATAACTAGCCTTCAAGATGAAGATGGAATTAAGGATACTCCAAACGAAATAGCAGAGCTATTGTCCAATCACTTCGAGAAGGCCAGCAAAACGGCCAACTACGAGGAAGGTTTTCGAACCAAAAAAGAAGAACTCGAAGGTCTACTAAATTTTAGAACTGAGTGTAATTACTCATATAATGTACCATTTAAAATGGAAGAATTCGTGAAAGCGTTGGAAAAAGCAGATAACACAGCTGCTGGTCCGGATGAAATCCATTATAATATTATCAGGCAGCTGAATACCACTGCAAAACTCAGATTATTAGAACTTTATAATCAAATATGGCGGGATGGAACGTACCCGCAGCAGTGGAAAAAAGCTCATGTTGTTCCAGTACCAAAGAAAAACAAAAATTTAACTGATCCCAATAGCTACCGTCCTATTTCTTTAACGTGTGCTATGGGAAAAATATTTGAAAAAATTATTAATAATCGACTCGTCTGGGTTTTGGGAAAAGAAAACCTGATATCACCGTATCAAGCAGGTTTTCGGCAATACCATTCTACCACTGATCAAATGATCAGCTTAGAGGACGTTATATATAACAGCTTCATTACAAGGAAACATTGTGTCGGAGTCTTCTTTGATCTTCAGAAGGCTTCCGATATGACCTGGCGTCATGGTATAATGCTCCAGATACATGAATGGGGCATTCGTGGCAATCTGCCTGTACTGCTCAGCAACTATATGAATGACCGTACCTTCCAAGTACGCGTCAACAATGAATATTCATGTGAAAGAATCTTGGAAAATGGCATACCACAAGGTTCGCCGTTGAGCGGTACCTTGTTTACCATTGCCATTAATAAATTCATATTAGCCATTCCAGTAGAAATCAGCAAAAGCGTCTATGTTGATGATCTGACAATTATGTATGCCAGCAACAAGACTGCTATGGTGAGGTGCAAATTGCAACGAGCGATCAATGCTCTAAATGAAGTTGCAAGGAATAACGGATTCCAATTCTCACCAGAAAAAACGTGCTGTGTACACTTTTGTAGGAAGAGAATTCCTCATCAAAGTCCTGCGTTGATAATTGATGATAATCCAATACAATATAAAGACAGCGTAAGTTATTTAGGATTAGTATTGGATAAATCCCTTACATAGGGATTACATATACAGGACTTGAGTGATAGATGCAAAAGAGCCCTAAACATTATAAAATGGTTATCGAACTTAAATTGGGGCTCAGACAAAGAGACATTATTGAGATTGTATAAAGCATTGGTTCAATATAAACTAGACTACGGATGTATCGTATATTGATCCGCTAGAAAGTCGCATTTAAAAAAGATAGACGTAGTTCATAATAGCGGAATAAGATATGCAACTGGTGCTTTCCGCACAAGTCCAGCGGCTAGTCTGTTGTCTGAAGCCGGAATAATGCCACTACATTATAGAAGAGAAATCCTTTTACTAAGATACGCAGCAAATATATGGGCTTATCCTGCTCATATAAATAATAAACTTTTCAATAACCATCCTATGGCTGCATTATACGAACGTCGTGCTACCTATTCCAGACCAGCCGGAATTAGGTACCACGAATTAAGAAGTAAATACGAAATTGCCTTTCCAGATACATTGGCAATTTCTACTAGAGAAATCCGCCATGGCTCTTGCCAGCGGTAAATACAAGTTTGGATCTCGCTCAAGGAGAAATAAAAAAGAAACCAGCAGTGATCATCCAACAGGAATTTTTGGCAACCGTCAGTAGTTACGAAGAACATATCAGAATTTATACTGACGGTTCTAAAACCGAACATGGTGTTGGATGCTCAATATATGTAAATGGAGAAGCCCACTTTTGGAAACTGCCAGATGTGGCCAGTGTCTACACGGCAGAACTCACTGCAATTCAGCAAGCTCTTCGCTACACTGAACACTATTTGAGTGTTAATATGCTCTGATTCTTTAAGTGCACTTGTCGCAATTCGGAACAAGAACATTAAGGATGTCCTAACTGCAAACATCCTGTCCATTTTATACGTTCTAAAACAACGAGGACAGCGATGTGTATTTGTATGGACTCCGGGGCATGCTGGTATTACAGGTAATGAAATCACAGACGAAGCTGCCAGAAAGGCAACAGTCTGCGATGATTTGGATGCATTTCCTGTAAGAGTGGCAGATGTTAAAAACCGTCTAACAAACACAGTAAAAAACTAGTGGTATGCTGAATGAAGGAGTCTAAATACAAAATTAAACTCAGTAAAAACTTCTTGTAAATGGAAACGCGACTTTAAGTTGACTCGCAGTGAACAAGTAGCGGTGACCAGACTTAGAATCGGTCACACGCGATTAACAAATTTATATATGTTAACCGGCGAAGTGAGACCAATGTGCGGTGTTTGTAATAAAACACTGACAATCAAGCGTCTAATAGAAGAGTGTACCATATATGAGGACCTCAGAAAGAGGTTCCGTCTTAGAAATAATATTAGTGCTGATCTGGATAATGGAGATGAAGAAAATATAGTTGCATTATTACACGCCAGTGGACTTCTTAAAAGTCTATAAAATGAAAGTTTAAAGTTGTGATAAAATAACTCTAAGCGGTAGTTTATATATATATATATATATAAAGAAAGAAATGGTATTGATAATTTGAAATTTTAATTTCATGGTCTTTTGAGAACCTTATCTCAAATTTTAATATCGGGGCCCTTTAGACCCCGTAAGTGTTGTGTGTTGTACTTGTCTTTTATGTCTTAATGTTTTGTGTAGTTTATGCTTTTAAATAAAATGTAAGGGCCCTTTACACCCTTACATATGACGATCCAGATGGTGATACTAATTTCTTTTAAAGATTGTGATGAGGGTTAATGACCTTAGCAGTCGATGCCCGTAAAAATTCGGATAAAAAAAAATACTATTCGACTTTATTACGAGGAGAAACCTTAAATTTAAACCTATTTCAGCAGAATGAAATTTCAGAACCGTCGTTACTAGTTTTTTAATCGTTAATTTTTATCAAGAATATTTTTTTATAAAAAAATTGAAATAAACAGAAAATACGTAATTTCATTTACCGATGTCTAAAAATAATTTTGTTTCAAATATTGAATTTTCTACGGTTTATTTTTTGGTGAACGGTCATTAAATAATCGAGAATTTTTTTTCTGTGAGAAATGAGAAACCCAAAATAATCCTAGTTACAGACAGAAACTTCATCGGATGGATGACAAATAGTACGTCTATATTTAGAACTGTTTAGCGTAACGGTCGGCGTGCTGAATTTTAGATCAGCCTGCCTCAGCTTTGATTCCCGGCAAGGGTTTGAAAATATCTTAAGAGGGATTAGGAGGCGTGACTCTACTCGACATAAAATTAATATCGTTTGAATTACAAACGTGTTATAATATACTCATCGGTCAAGAAACATTCTCGAAACTAACAGGAAGAGAATTCGCTTTACCACCTCGAGTATTTTTTGTCTCCTTAAATTTTCACGTCTCATGCACGGCCTATTTTACTGTTGTTTGAATCGGATTCCGTACGGTATAGGAGATCAAACGTAACGAAAGGTAGAAATACAATGAAATACCCGCAGGGTACTACGGCGCGTAACGAAATTTCTATAGAATCTCTCAGGCGATCGGGAACATTTTTAGTCAAACTGGAAGCGGAACGTTACCGATCAACGGCATCGATTTGCTTAAATATATGCTGCAACCGCCAGAAATTAAAGAAACATCTGATAATAGGATGATCATCAGGTTTTCACGACTACGAAGTTCTGTCATGAGAAAGTATCCGAGTAAATCTTTCAGTTAAATTCATTCTTAAAGAGCGATTAAAGTTAAAAGAATATTAATTATTTTTCTTGAAATCACTATATAAGTATTTTAAATAGACACTTGCAAAATAGCATACCCTTTTCCTTCGCCAAGACGTTTTGTTTATTTGGTAGATTTCATAAGAAAGCTACCTATTGTAATGGGTACCATCATTCGACTTCTGGAAAATTACGACATATCTTCGCGTTTTACATCCCCATACCCGAAAACCACTGTCAGTTCAAAAGTTTATATATGCATATATATATATATATATTTCTTTCTTGTGGACTGCCGTAATTTTGCGCCAATCACTTTCAAATCGATACATAAAATATAACGACCCAAAATCTCGGTCGAGTTTGTTAATGAGAAAGATCTGACCTTGGAGATAGGAAATTTTGTTTGTAACAATTTTTGATATGACCAATACTTACGGCAACGGATAACAAAAATGTTGCTGGAATTGTAAGAAGATTTTGCTTGTCGTATGCTAAACATGTGAACCTATTTTCACATGCAACCATTGTCGTATTAAATAAATTTGAAGTTTTTCTTAACTTTAAGATGGAAACCTTTTCTATATTCTACTTAGCATCGGTGAAATCTATCTTTGCTTTCCGGCGTGCCGAAAGGGTTTTTTTTTGTTTTGTATTATATATATAAGTTTTTTTATAATTATTAAAAATGTAATCAAAGAATAAAATATGTATTTCTGTTGCAATATTTAAAATAAGAATGTTCATATTTTTTGATCCGTGTTAAGTAGCATTCAGGAATAATCCGTTGTTATAGGGTGACTGTTAAATATCTAATTTGACTGAGTTCATTAAATTATTCTACCGTTTAAACCAACTTCCCTCTGATTTGAAAGCGTAACTTATAACGAGCATTTTATATATATATATATTTAGTATTGATTGTGTGAATATTTAAGATTTACCGAGCTATAGTCGTTAAAAAATGTATTATTGACAGTCGTTACGAGGAAGTGCGTGTGTAAGCATACGTGCTTACTATGTGCGTACTACCTAGTACCTTGTAACGCATTTGCATGTTATGAATATTAATGATATCGATTACAAGTGCTGTAGTGTATTTAAATGTTCGTAAACTAGGGTTGTACTGTTTTTTTTTTTATTTTTTATTTTATTTTACGTAACGTCTATCAATTTCAGGGTTGTGTATTTTTTCCTCAGCATTCACTACCGTTTTGAAGGTTATTATTAACAGCTGAATAAGTTATAACCGGTAAAATTCTGTACTAGTTTGAAATTAATACGAGATACGAGTTTATGAAACTTATTAACTGCTAATCTATTGAATTCAGCAGAAGGGTATTGATCGAGACCTCAGCATGTTAATGACCGATAAGAGTCTTATTCTATTACTGAACGGAGATTTTCTTATAGATAAGCTTGTGATTTCATTATCATATTCTCCGAAGAAATTAAAGAATTCTTGATCTGTCAGAACGTTTAATAATGCGAGCACTTTAAAAAGTAATAGTAACAGAACTTCTAGGACTTTCTTTCATTGATTTATAAAAATCTTTTGAACTGTTCATATAAGTTTTTAATTGGCATCTTGAAATAAATATAGGTCCCAGTATTGATTTATATCTTTTGTAATAAAAAAAATTTAGGGATATTTCATTTTACTTTTGATGCGAAAATTGACCGAACGTTGAGTTAAACCGTCGGTGTAATATATATAAAGTATTTTGTGCTTGATCAAGAGAATCGAGTTTATACAGCGCATTATATCAATTTTATAGTCTTAGCGCCTCAAAAAATGTTAAATCTGATCAAGTGTTTTATAAAATTAAAAAAAGGTTTTTTTTCATACGGTTCAGTGAATTTGATTAAAAGTAAATATTTTTTAGATGTTATAATCGTAACAATTGTACATGACCTGACAAATCACAAGTCATTCCTGAAAACAGCATAGTCGTTCTTAATCGGTCGGTGATTCTTTACGTGCTTTACTTGAAATTTACCACAGCATCGGATCAGTACATATTATGGTGGTGAAATACTTCGTCTATATCACTGTTTGAATCAATCCCGCTTTAAGAAAGTGGATTTCAAGTTTTTATCCGAATTGTATGGTAGAAATATGAGAACAACATTTCATAAATTTCAAAGCCAAATCGATGCTTACGATTGTTGGATTTCTTTGCTATGGTCGTTATGACGTCTATATATTTTGGAAAAAACCGCAAGAGAAAGGTTAATTAATGATGAATCAAAAATACGACAACATTCGAATAAAATATTAAACGAAAAAATGCTTCATGAATATCCAAAAAGCTCAAAACTAAAAAAGGATCGATAGCGGGGAACGACTTACAAATGTTACAAAATATTCACAAAGAGTGTTCGATTAGCTAGCTTCTGTTATTTCTTAAACATTTTAAAAAACCATGTATAGTAATAAATTTTAGTGTTATTAATTTATTATTTTTTTTATTAAATTTAAACTTACTTGCTGGATTATATTTAAACCTTTTATTTTTAGTTTTCTTGAACCATGATGCTTAACAAAGTAAAGATATAATCAAAAACATTTTTTATGTTAGTATATTAGCATTACAATTTCGAGAAATATGTTTTCAACTTTTCGAAAATTTGTGGGTTCATGCATCAAGGGGAATGTTTTTAAAAATATTCACTAGGGTTGATTTTAAATAAGTTAAAAGCGAAATAAAAATAAAAAATTAGAATTTTTTTAATTCGGAAGCTTTCCTATTAGGGGAGGAATATTAAGTAATTTTAATCACTTTATTGTTAAAAAAAATACGTTTTAAGTATTAAAAACTTGAAATGGAAAAAACGTTTTTTTTTTTCAAAAAAAATTATTTTTTGTCGCCACAGACCATAAAAGTTGAACGGGCAAAAAATGTTTATAATAGTTTGAAGACCTATTATAAGGGGATACTTCATTTTTTTCATAACTTTCCAACCCGCCTCCACCTAGCCAAATCCTTACAGATCTTCATCTTTCCCGACCGCCAGAATCTTTACCCTCCTTCCTCTTCCAATTCCGGCCCCGGTTTTGGAGGGATTCATTTTCCTACCAACGACCCCTTCCCATTATAAAAGTACTTGTGGGGTGTCGTTGAACGCGGAGTAAGGCGTAAAACACTATTTTAATTAAGATTTTTCGGTAGGACCTACCATTATGGAGTAAAAGCCGGTTGAAGTCATTGAGACCGCTCCAGAGCCTTCAGCGGTGAATCAGGAGAACATGGGGGTTACCCCTTTGCAGGCTGCCTCTACTCTGGAGGTAACCCCTATTCTAGAGGTTGTCCTTGCGCGGGATGTTACCGGACCATCGGTGGCTAGTGTTCACGTGGGTGGGCTGCCCCCTAGGCCTACCAGAGACGGCAGGAAGGAAGCCAAGAGGTTAAAAGCTAGGTAATTCTCCACTCATGAGGAGGAGAAGGAGGAGGAGGTTCCCCCCAACTACACGAAACTGTGAGGAAACTGGAGCGTCTTGCTAAAGAGCTAAAGAAAAATATCGATAAAAATGTGAAGAGGACCATATTGAGGTAGAATAGAGTAGTACTGTCAAAGACCTAATAAAGGCGGTTAAAGACGCCGCTGTTTCTCACGGGTTCAGAAAGACATCGAAGGCTGTGTCGCAGACGGCTGTTTTCACTGGATGTCCGATTCCATTGAACGGCTTGACAGTGGTGTTCCACTTGAACAAATCGCGGATTTCATTAAAAAGGCTTGGTCTAGGAAGCCCTAGACCAAGACTCTAGACCCTAGACCTTGTTATACTTTATACTTTATGTTAAACTTTTATACTTTATACTTACTGTCATCTCAAGCTTAAATAAACTGTGGATCTTATTCCATATTTGCCTATTTTACTAACAAGAGATCCCAGAACCCAGATTGGTGGTCCGGAATTTTCTTATCATGGAAAATAGTTCAGCTTGGCTCATTTGAACTCTTCCTTTCCGCTTCCTCTTTAATGATGGTGATTGTAACGATATGGGTTAGTTGCACTCGACGACGATCCGACAAATGACGATTGTGACACGTACCCACATATTAGCGTTTAAGTATATATATAATCCATTAAAAACGTTTTGGAAGTGTTCGCAAATCAACAGAAATTTGATTAAACCCGATAAATACGAATATAATCTAAATTTAAAGTGAAATAAATGTTCTCAGTACAAAACTAAAATTTAAATCCTGTTAATATTTTAAAGCTATGTTAAATATAAACGATTCACTTTCAAAATAATGAATTTTTTTCTTTCAAAAGTCTTTCGGAACTATTTATCGGTTTTTTCTTTGTAAGAATTCAATAGCGCCCGTTTCAAAAGGTTTAGGCAACCCTTTAAGTATCGAATAAAATATTCGTTTTACGTGATATGTTTTTTTTTAGTTTGACTTGAACTTGAAGCCATGTTTTGCATTCATTTCTCTTACTTTTGGTAGTTTCTTTCAATAGCTCTTCATTCTTTCGCTTTTTTTTTGCCTTCTCTTTTCTGACCAGACGCTGTTAGTTTTTTCTCCTTTTCTTGGAAACCCGAGAAATCTTATACTATTTTTTCATTTTTCAGATATTTTTATTTCTTTTAGGTCTTTTTGAACCACCAAAAGTTGTGTTTAGTAGTTTATTTTTTGTGTCAAAACTTTTATTTGTAAATTTTATATCGTGTTAAATGGGCTGAGAAGTAGCTCAATAAATAAATATTTTATTTTGTTCTTGTTCTTTACATAACAATACATAATATACTCGCATAAGGAACCACTACATCTCTACGGATAAAAAACAAATGAATCTGCCCCAGTGTTTGCCTGAATATATCAAAGAAAATTGTGGTAAAACCTTAATTAGAACCTCATCTCAAGAAACACAATAATATGTTGTGTAAGAAATTTCCACGTCGTTATTGTCTAAGTGTTTCCAGTTTCTACAACGTAATTTGCATAATATGATAATGTTGTACCTAGTTTCTTTGTCTGTTCCTTGAATGTGCGAGCGAATGTTCGTCATGTCTGTCCGATATAGATTTTAGTCCAATCACTGTGATTTAACTTCTGGGTTATTTTATTTTGTCGTGTGCGTTTTGTTACTAGTTTATATGATTTTATATATTTGGCTTGTTGTTTTCAACAAGTTACGTTTCCTGAAAATGTAACCGGTTTTGTACACTTACAGAAAACAAAAATCTTGTTTCGCTTACAGAAAACTTACTACATAAAATACAGTATAGAATCAAACGAACATTGACTGACAGAAAATAGGTCGTTAAGTTGATTTAGATGATTTATTGTGTTCAGCGTTCTTCAGTGTTAGTCGACTGCTGACAAATAAGTCTATATTATATGATGTAACATGTGTAGGTAAGCCGCATATTTATCTGTGCGAGTAGATGTGTTGTGGAGAATTACTATCCAGTCACAGGAACAATGAACGAGACTAGTTATGATCTTAAACGAATAAAATTTCTTTTGAAAATAAAATCATTATCAGTTTTTGCTTCACTAATGTTTAACTCATTTTTAATACCAGGATTTCTTGCAGTCATGTTTGTAAAAGTAAATAATGACTTGAAAAGATACATTAGCATGTCCTTTATGATAATGTAACAACTGATAATCTTTTCTTAGGATAAGTAGCTGTTAGTTGGGTTTGGTTAAGAAATTTTGTTTCTATTAGAGTATTACTTTATGAAAATGCAGGCGATATTATATACTAATTAATTCAATTTTTAGAATCTAAAATCCTGCTTTTTTTGTATTTTTGAACTGTTGTCGTTAAAGTTTATTTTAATCTGCTTCTACTAGTATCTCCACTTATATTTTAAATAAAAAAATTCTGATTTGAATCCTCGTTTAAGTAATTCTAAACGTTATTCCGGTCGGAGAATATAGTATTGTCTTAATCTTTATTCTATTTAAATTGCCTAGGAGTTTTCCACCAAATTATGGAGTGGTAGCGTTTTTGTCTTCTATATACTGAAAGGCTCCTTGTACAAGTACTTGTCTGGCTTAATATTTTTTATTCTAAAAAAAAATTCCATACAAATTACCTGCACTATTTTCAAGCTTATGTGATATTCATCTAAAATAAAATAATTAATAATTGTTTTAATAAATGTTTTTTATAATTGATGCGTTCCATCAGCCACATTATAACACCAGCACCTCCTGGATTTTCGTTTTAACACTCTATTAGGAAAGTTAGGTTAGGTCATATCGATTGTTGCTTTTTAGATCAACAAAAAAGAGCAGGTTTTTGGAAAAGGTTACCTACAGTTTTAATCGATTTTGTAGATTAAATGTATTATTGCTTTTCAGGAGAACAAAAAAAAATCCCGTTGTTCATTTTCTAACGTATATTTTTATGAAAGTTAATAAAAAATAAATTATTTGCTTATTTTTCCTAATCTTTTGTATGTTTTTTTTTTTTTTTAATTTTGGATTATTCTTTAACCATTACATAATAGGATTATTTCTATTCAAAATTTACTGCAGTTTAAAACAGAGCATAATGCAATTTTAAATGTTATTAGAGTATTACATTTTTAGTATTGTTCATTTCATTACAATTGATTGAAACTTTAGAACTGAGAAATACTAACATTTTTTAATAATATTCATTGAAGAATATTCATAGAAGGCGCTAATTAGGTGTCAAATATTAATGTAGAATATCATAATTACTTAAGATTTTTAAATTACAAAGGATATATAATGTAATGAAAATATTGAAGACTATTTGAAGTAGCCAAGAATTGTGTTTGTAAAAAATAAAATTGTTAGTATTAAAAATAAATTTTGTAATTAGAGAAAAAAGAAAGAAATACGTAAAAAAATATTCCTTAGAATGGACCAACAAAAAATGTACAATATAGGAAGGAAAAATAGCTGATTTTGAAATATATTGTCTGGAAATTATCTGGAATCGTTACATTAAATAGAAATTTTTATCGATTTAAAAAGAGAGGAAAAGATAATTTTCTATTGCATCTTCTAAAAAAGAAAAAGAAAAAAAGATTAGAGGAGCCGTATTTTAAAGCATCCAGATTTGTGAATTTTGTTGTAGAAGAAATCGTAGAGGATAAAAACAATAAAGGAAGACAATCATATATAAAATAGTAATAAATTTACGTAGAATATAAAAGTAAAAAATATGTTGAGGTTAAGAGAGAACGATATTGAATAGAAAATAATGAATTGAATCAAAACAGTGAAATAACTGACCGTACCTCCTTTCCCCCTCAAGAAAAGCTATTTCTGTATTATTCAGAACATAATGGAGAGTTAAATACTAATCACTGAATAAATGTTTTAATGGTCAAAACGGACCGCTGATGTTTACGAATGTTTCTAAAATTTTTTTCTTGTTTGTTTCACGCGAATTTTAAGTCATGTTAAGTTAAAAAGTAGACCGAAAACGGGATTTTTCTTCCTTTTATCTTATTTTTTTCGAAGTTAAGTTAAAGTAACGATAAGAAATTTGAAAGGGTAACGAGAAAACCGATCCGGGAATGAATTAAGACAACCCTCGAATTTTTGTTGTTATTTTGAAACAAGTTATTAAGCTTGAAACTTGTCGTTAAAGATATGTTATAATGAATGTAATTTAATAATTTAATACGATTACATAGTACATTTTTAATTTAAGTTTGTAATTGTTTTGAAACAGTCGCTTTTGCAGAAATATATAAAAGAGGTTTCATTGTATTTGTATTTTAAAAAACACGTCGTTCATATTTAAAATATATATTTACATATTTTATGTAAATATTTACTTGTTTTTATACGGATTTGAATACTAGACGTGGATACCGATGTAGTTTGGTGGTTAGGGTTCAATTAACCATACGTATCAGGAACGATCGGCCTGAGTCTGTAGAAAACTAACCTCATTTACATGTCATACTTATCATCCCCTTCAAATCAGGCCGAGGGGGGGGGTTGTTGCTTATTCTTCACTACTTAAACGGATTGCAACGTACACATTATTAATAATAATAATATTTACTTATTTAATTTGTGTTATTTACTGTGTTATTTTTGTGTTATAACTTGTGTTATTTATGGTGTTATATTTACTTATGTAATTTGTGTTTTTAGAATGGAGTATTTTAATTATTTTCAAGCAATCTCTATCTTGTTAAGAATACATATTACGTGTATATTATTTAAATACTTTGATTCTAATGTTTTAACCTACGTAAACGTTTAAGTAAACAAGGTTTACAGTTTCAGTTACTGTAATTATAATATTAATATAATAAGAAAAATTATATTTCTACTGTTTCACTTATATGTACTCTATATAATTTTGTCATTTAAAATAACAAAACGGAACGGTTGACGGTAAATAATTATTGTTAAGGCTATTCCAATAAATACCGTAGTAGTTAGCGTTAACCCTCCTTTATGAATGGTACATACCATCGGTGAGAAAGAGAGAGATTGTGAGAGAGAAGGATATACAGTAAAGAGATAAGACGGTAGAAGGTTGAGGGGTGACACAATTATTTATTTTTAGTTTTAAACGTCCGTGGCCGTAATGCCGGCTGCGCAGTGGTTATGCGCGGTGTTAGGACGTCGACCCCGCTCGATCGATACGGACGTCGCTGCGTCGTAGGACGATTCAAGGTTAACCGATCCGAAAATATCAACAGCACATCACCTGCCTAACTACTATAGTTGCCCTATAATCTTTGCAACCTTCTCCCCTCCCCCTACATTTACCACCGTAACATTGAAATTACAAAATAAAAATTGTTCCGTTTATTATCCCTGTTAACTTTTTTCTATTTAAAAAAATAAATAATCATATGATAATATTTAGGGAAGAAAAAAGTTGTTAATAATTTCTAAAGCCTTCAAAAATATATGAACCTTATTATTTAGCTTATTTTATCGAACGTAAAATATTAATCTTTTTTTTCAGTAGTAAGAGATAGGCGGTGCCACGTGAGTAATAATTTGCAACTAAGCGGGTCGCAAACGAGAAAGAATTAGTAACAACAGGTCCTTTTAAATAATTAACAACATAATACGAAAATATAGGATTTGTAAACTTTTAACCGCAAAAAAATCAATGGCATTCATAAATTAATGTTACCTCCATTTCTGTTACTTTCTTTTACACCTTTACCACCTCTGGTATCCGTTTCATATAATTAATATAATAACTTTTGCTAGTTAACCTGTTATTTAAACAATATATAGATTACTTCGCGTTTAAAAATGTTAACTCCTTCGAAAGAGAAAAAATAAATTATTGTGAAAAAATTAAACTCCCTTCCCTCAGTTTTATGTTTCAATTTGTTTTTCAGATGTAATTTCCTTATTTAAAAATAATTGTAACCTGTTGCTAACGTTAAACAATTGTAAATACAAAATAGTTTGTTATGAGAATCTGATGTTTGAAAAAACCATTTAAAAATTTATTTTTTTAATAAGAAATCATAGTTTCTTCTGGTTGTTTTATTACAATTGGATCAGACTTGTCCGTTTAGTAAACATGTACGTTTTATGAAAAAAACATGAAGAAATTGAATTAGAAAAAAAGAATCTAAATAATTTTTTTTACTTTTTTATAATTATTTAAAATTAGTTCTTTTCAGTTGTTTGATTTATTTACAGTGTCCCAGTCGTTTACAAAGTCACAGTTAAGTTTCCGTACGTAGAAAAATTAAACTTTTTTTTTATATAACTAATGCTTATTTATAGCGGCGTTGGTGATACGTCCCTTGAAATGATTTGTGTTTTGTTTCTTTTCGTGATACACCATGGCGTTCATAAAAAAAATGTTTATTTTTCCTAAGTATGGAAACTTATGGAGTTACATGTTCTTCAGCCGTAGAGGAGACGCATCAAAATGTGTTTTCAAAACAATAGTAGTTATGTAGAATATATTATATAAATAAAAGTTGCTTTCATAAAAAAGTGTTTGTTTTTCTATGTACAAAAACTGATTGAACACTCTATAGTTTATATAAAATGTTTGTATTTGTATTCCATTATTTTAAGTACTCCATTAATTTAAAATTTAAGTTACCTAAATCTGTAGGTTAAAAAGAGTCTTTTAGGAAGAAGGTCGCGATTAAAAAATATCAAAGACCGTTCATCTAGAATAGTGATAAATATTACACAGTTCTCACTTTATATTAAATTTTCAGAATGATAAAAAAAAATAAGCATTGTCTTAAATAAAAACATTAAGATTGTTTGTTATCGGCATTTTACCGGAAGTCATAGCAATGGAAAGAACCTTTCCATTGCTAAATTACTTAAATTACTGTTTAGTAATTTAAGGGGTGTCTATTCTCCCTTAACACCGACAACAATGAAACTACCTCGATGAAATTCTGTTCGAGACCACTACAGAGACAATTTACATAACGCTTATGTATTTAACTGTTTAGGGGCGATAGTTCTTAAGTAAAATTTTGTGGTTTAGAGATACAGCTGATCTGTACTGTACTGTGGTTATTTATTTATTTTCGTAGAAAATTCCCTCAGAAATATTTTTTCTATATAATCGGATTTTATATCTACTAGATTTGGTTGCTTGAAAGGAGCATGAGATGTTACCTCTCCCTTTCAGATCGCAGACATCATAAAATATAAATGAAAATTGTAATTATAGATCTGTTCGTTTTTACTTCACTTTAATATTTAATTTATAATCCTAAATTCTAAACGAAATCAACTCAGCGTGAATTGTACCTCTAAAAGTTGTAGATGTACGGGTATCACGTCTTCAGACGTAAAAAAAATGTCTTTATATACGAGTTTTAAGAGCTTATAACAGTCTTTATATTGAAAAATATAGATTTATTATTTGAAATTTGATGGAGTTATTTAAACAATGTGATGAATCGTTTTAAAATTTGAAAGAAGCTGATTATGGGTTATCGAGTTAGAATTAACTCGATGTTATTTTTTGGAATCGGAGTTCTAGATCACGCTCCGTTTTTCGAATTATTTAAACATCTCTCAAATACTGTTCGAAAACTCTTTGTATGTAATCAACAAACATAAAACTAATTAGGATAAATCTTTATTAACACTTTATGAGAATTTGATATCCATTTCAAACGTATAACTACAGAGTATTTAGTTGGTTATTAAATTTAAATGCTATTTTTAACAAGATTTGCTTGATTATTTTTTTTATTTCTAATATACTCATGTTTTAATTCCGCTAATAATATTTTCAAATATTTAATTTCTTGAAAAATTTATTTCTTTTGTAATTTTTACTCGAGTAAATTATATTCAAATTGAATAAAAAAAAGCTTTTGCTGTTTTTTTTTTAATACTCCTTTTAAAACGTTTTTGATAGTTTTGTTTCCATATTAAACCCTTTTACAATTTATGTTTCATTTAGAAAAATAAGATTCCATATGAAACTTTTAATAAATCTTAATTCGTAAATTAGAATGTTTACATACGAGATATTAGTACAAACTTCAATTAAAATTCAGAAACCGTTGATCTCACCTAAATAATTCATTTACCGTTGTATTTTTTTGTATCTTTAAGGTATTAGACGTAAATTTATTTATATGATTTCATTGTCGGGTTGAGCGGTAAAGCTTTAAAAATGAGAGCTTACCGTATTTTACGGTATTTAATGAATAATAATATTTTGAGATTCTCATTGAATCATTTTACGTAAGATATGGTTCTCGAAAAAAGAGATTCAAATCTGAAACAATGTCTTTATTAGGTATTTATTTTGTTAATATCTGGTAACTTATCTCTATTTATCTAAACTAAAAATTTTACTTTTTCACATATCGTTTTTGCAGGATGGCATTTTCATCGCGAGGGCTATCTTAATTTAAAGTTTTGTTTATAAAATTTGTTTTATTTTTATATTATCTTCGTTTTTTAGAAGATTAAAGCAAATTTGTGGTGATTATCTCGATTCGAGCTTTTCTCTTTGTACAGTATAACATATAAACTGGAACTCGCAGAACGAATTTATTTTTACTATTTATATCAATTTTTATATTTGATAACTTCACTTAAAATATTATTATAAGACCGCCTCATAACAATCAAAATTAAATTCTTAATATTTTCTGGCAAAACATTAACTTTGACCAAACATAAAGGTAACAGGAAAAACTGAATTCGGTTCTCTTTTAGAAGTTTTATTTTTTATTTGGAACGGTTAATGGAGGTTTCGCTTTCTTTTTGGCTTTTTTTAAGTTTAATAGCTGAAGATAAATTTTGGTAAAATACATTTCCACGGAAAGAAAGCTAATGGAAATCGAATTTTTAATAACTTTATTGTGATTTCAAACCTTTTCCAAAAACAGAATTACTTTGATATTTACTCATTACAGATGTATTTTTAGAGGGTAAAGTAATTAATTAAGTGAAATTATAAATATTTTCGGACGAAAATGTTTTTTATTTTATTTATTTTCTGGTGACTGACAGATAAGAACGTGTATTTGGATACATCCTGGATAATTTACCTTATACGAGTATTTTTATTAGATAGTTTTATCATATGCTAAGTAGCATTTAATTTTTTTTATAAAATAAATTAAAAACAGGTTTTTTTTCGTTTAAATTTTTACAAATTTTTTTGTTTTTAAATATTATTAAATACTTACAATTAAAATTATTAAATACTTACCTTTTTCTCAAAAATTATTCTTGTATTAGTTTTACAATAAAAAAAATTAAACATTTAAATAATATTGCGTAAGGTTGCGGTGAAACAAAGATTGGAGATGAAATACGTGAAGATGTGTGCGTATAACAGTTAAAAAGCAGCCAAATGAATATGACCAACATTGACCTCATTTCTAACTTTTATCATTTTTACTGTAATCAATGATAACGAATTAAACGTTAATTTTATTATGTGTTCTGGTTGTTATTATTATTTAACGTTACCAATCATTATTTCAATGTTTCATAGAAATTTTAACTTTTTTATTTTAACGATGTTTCGAGAAGAAATATAAAATTTGAGAAATGTTATTAATACGGGAACTATCGTTTGTCTGAATTATTTAACTTGTTTGGATTAAAGAAGCATAAAATCTACCTATTTAATTTATTTCTATTATTATTGAAAATTTAATTAATGATCATCGAACGTGATAGTTTTTACGCGACTTCCAGTTTCCGGATTTATACAAAAAATTACTCCAAATAATTTATAAAATTAAAATTATATGTAAATAATTAAAATATTAAAGTGATAATTAAAAACAAGTGATTATTAATCACGTGTCTTTTATTTACCATTATGTTAATTTCTAACCGCAATAAAAATAAGATACTTGAAAATTTGACACTTCAAAATATAAAAGGAAGAAGACCACTGTCTAGGAAATGTATTCCGATGACGATTAAAGATTAATTAAATCGGATAAAACAACATTTATTACGACTAGAAATGCCTTATATCGTGATATTTTTACTTCAACTCATTTCAGTCTTCGTTCAGGATTAATTAGTTCTGGTCAGTCTAGGTGTACAATTACTCAGTTAGGATTGCGATTGATTTATTCATAAAACGTTGTATATACACTAAAATTCGTCGTTGGCAGACTATTTAATTTTATTAAAATTTTTTAAATTAAAAATACATTTTAAGGTTGGACTTTTAGGTTGTTTTAATTTTACAATTCTTTGTTGTCAGCTTGAAATGTTAAATTTTAATAAAAATTTTATTTATATTTATTAATTTTAGCAAATTAAAATGGAATAATAATGTACGTTCATAGTTATAGTTTACGGACTCGATTTAAATTGAGGTTAGGTGGTCTTCTTTATTATGATTTCAGTTACAATTTTTCTTTGAAATTATATTTTGCACTAGGCCTTCAAAGGCAGGACATTATTTAAATATTTTGTATAATTATGTACGGTTGTATACCTTGAATTGCGATGTTAAGAAAAAATTAAATACTTCATATGACAGAATTAAATTATCTTTTTACGTAATTGAATTTTATTCGAATCTTTCTGTTTATTTATAACAAATGAAACTTTAAAAAATGCTGATTTGGAAGCTAAATTTTTAGAAAGGACCTAAAATCAACACAATTGTAGGCGACATAACGTGAGATGCATGTCACGGTTAAAAATAGTATAGTAATTTCTAAAACAACACGCTCTACAAGACACAATGCCAAACTTATTAGGAAAAGCGAGGAGCCACATATTTTCTCGTTGCATTCTTCTGTGAATCAGATATAAATTTGAATTCAACATAATAAGCAAATCAAAGTGTAAGTGATAATCATTTCTAAAAGTGGCACTTTCGTCTGTTTACTATATAAACGGTTTGTTTAGTGAACATCATTACTATCAGAGAAAACAATTATTCCTATTGGTACACGATAGGAAAAATAGTTAGGTTAATCGATCATTATTAATTATATTTAAATCAAGTTATATTTAAATTAGAGAAACCGTCAGTTTTTTGTTAATAAATAATTGTAAAAAATAAATGTAATATTTAAAAGTTTAGGATATTTGAAAATGAATCAGAGTAAAATAAAGGTAATTAAATTTGTCAGAAATAATGATGAGGAATTAAATATTAATATTTGAGAGTTCACACAATATACCAGGGGATTTGTAGAGTCTTTTACTTAGGCAGTAAATATATAAATAATGGACCTAAAAAGGAAGCCATCAAAAGTAGGTAGCATAATTAAAGAGAGCTTATGTAACGACAAAAAAATATTTGCTACGTCAAATATAGATGTAAGAATTAGAAAATTTTTTTTCTGAGTGTAGGACTTCATATTAATAAAACATGTAAGGAAAGCAAAAAGGGAAAAATATAGAGCTTTGAAGTAACGTGGTTTAAATAATACGCTGAAAATTATACGAATTGATAAATACAAAATCAAGAAACGGGGATCTTAAGACAAATAAAATAAAGAGAAGAGAAATTTTTGGGGAAGTATTTTAAAGGGACGAATTACTTGGGAGAGTCACATATAAAAACATCAAGATTTAGTTCATTTGTCATTAGAGAAATGTGTACAGAGTAAAAGCTTTATTTAGATAAAAAAAATATAGATAATTTGCAGAACCCGGTCACAGATATTTGCACCATTAGTGGGATTTTTTAAACATTTCTTCCTCTTCAGTTTATGTTAGCTTTCTTTATCTGTAATGATTAGCATTTGAAGCGCTATATAAACAATCTTTGGTACTGTAACTAATGCTTATTAATCTTTTTAAGCAGTGAAATACTCTAATCGTTGGGGCTAAACTAATAACTAATTATTCAAGAATAGCTTGTAACTGAAAAAGGCCGACTGCTTTACTTTTATTTTGTTGTGATTTACTATTTATTTAAAAAATGTAACTGTATAAAAGGTTATTTACTAGTTTGTATGAATTGTAAATAATTTTAATTATTTTCATTTAATATAAGTAGATTCTGATTTTTTGACAAATGTATTCAACTATGTAAGTATTAATGTTTTTATATCGAGAAGTTATAAAAAAATATTGAAAACAAATAATTAATATTGGGTTAACATTACAAAGAAAGTGCCTATACATACGTATAAACTTCATTGTTATTTTTTTTGCGTGGGTTTTGAAACCTGGCAAAATCAACTTATAACGTAAATTTTTTGTAACGTACACCAGTTGAATGAAATAATACTTTATCGTTTATCTCATATTTTTAGAATATTTTCCCTTACCCAGTGATCATTATTACACAGTAACAGTGTATCTGTGTTGTTCCATTCTATACAGATAAAAAAAAACCGTACAAGTAGGA
The DNA here is from genome assembly GCF_047948215.1 of Lycorma delicatula. Taxonomy (NCBI): domain Eukaryota; kingdom Metazoa; phylum Arthropoda; class Insecta; order Hemiptera; family Fulgoridae; genus Lycorma; species Lycorma delicatula. The sequence continues at coordinate 200,972,937 of NC_134458.1, read as the reverse complement.
TTCCATTTAACAGTTGGAAACTAATTCAACAGTTGATTTATAAGTGTTACATTCCACTAGCTCTAAGAGAATAAAATTTATATCGCCTTTAATCCGTGTTTTATTTTGTCTCTGACTTCAATAAATATTTTTTAATTATTTTTTCTTTCGGAGTTTTTATTTTATTTATTTTTAAAATACTGAAATAACTTTTCATTATTTCAAAAAATTTATTGTTAAATTGTTATCGCATTATATTATTAATTTTTTTTTTCAATAATTGTAGAAAAACACAAATAAAAGTTCGAAATATTAAAAATAATTTACCGTTTACGTTTTTCGGATTTATTAAATTAATTATATAATTTTATTTATTTAATTTAAATGTCTAAATTAAGTAATTCTTGTGAAAAAAATACTTTTGTTGTAATCTTTAATGTTTATCTCGGTACAAGAGAGAAGATTTCTGTTTGTGCTCTTTACTACTGACTGGTTTTTTACCTATTTTAATGTCAAACGGTTTGACTCTATTATGCGAGAGTTATTGGAAATTAAAAAATTTGGATAAAGCATAATGGTGGTTATGGAAACCAAATAAATGTAGTTGAAAAGGTAATTAATTATATATACCGAGTGACAAAAAAAATTTGGCAACCCTTTTCTTTTTTTCTGTTTTAGCCTCCGGAACCCCATAAAGTATTACTTCAGAGGATGAATGAGGATGATATGTATGAGTGTAAGTGAAGTGTAGTCTGGTACAGTCTCAAGTCAACCGTTCCTGACATGTGTGGTTAATTGAACCCCAATCACCAAAGAACACCGGTATCCACGATCAAGTATGCAAATCCGTATAAAAGTAACTGCCTTGGCAACCCTAAAATAATTTTTCAGTCTTTAAACATATGAGTAGAAAAGTTAAATTTATTAAGTGTTCCTACCTTCAAACGATTTGTTTTTTTTTTCTAAAAAACTTCCACATCCTTTAGCTCACAGGAAACTTCCAGGTGGAACAGCAGAAATATTTTTAAATAAAACGAGTGACAGGTTGTTAATTAAAAACAAATAATGTTTACCTTTATTTAAGATAATCCTAACCAAAAAGATCTCATACCGAAAAATATACCATCACTAGGTAGAAAGAATTAATTGTTTTTTTCTCTGTTGAGCAGTTATTTAAGAGATAAATTAATAAAGAGTAATAAAGAGAAAAATTTTGAAGCTAGCTGTGAAAAAAAATTAAATAGCTGAAATTTAGGTTGGGGATATCTCTTTTCTGATTTATTCTGGGCGAAAAACGTTTTTGCGTTATCATCGCGCGGACACGACATATTTGTTGTAATAAACAAACAGATATTACATTCTACGCCCCGATTAGAATAACAAAATTCCCAACTGCTATACAGCAATTGGCATGAATAGCTGACACACGATTCAGCAATTTAAATATTTGAGTATAAACGGAAGACGCTGAGAAACTGTAAGGCATAAGATAAAAAATTTCATCATCCCCTAGAATAGTTCGCATTTGGTTTACTTTGCATTTCTCCTGCCACAACCCCATTCGGTCGCCCTAAAGCATAAAACCGAATGTCTGTGCCACAAACGGCTACTGAGCCTCGAACAGTTTAGCGACCAGTGTCCTGAAATAGCTTCTAGAGTTTACCTAACAGCGTGAGCGGACTAAGCGCGGTGCCATACACCACCGGCTTACGTGTCCCAACCGCTCACCTGGCAAATAGTTACTAAAATGGGTAGGCGCACCTCGTCAACTACTAAAAATATATATGACATCCATAAATTAAAGTTTACTTCGTCTAGACAACAATTCCCTGCCACGCCTAGGTCGCAGAATACCAGCAAGTACCTGTCCACCAAAATAAAAGGCTTTGAGGCCTTAATTGGCTGGTGGTAAGCCATATACCTCTAGGTTAGTTTCCGAGAGCAGTGCAGTAGAAGTCTTTCCCTTAAGTAAACTACTGATATCGGTTGAACATAGCAACCGCATCAAGGAACTCCCACACGATCCGACAATGCGGCTCTCGCCACAATTACTCGCCGCTTGTGAGCATCCAATTTTCCCCTTGACCTCTAAGTTCCAGGGTGGCCCGGTCTCTGGCCCTCCCCAAGAGCAGGGCAGTCAAACATCAGGTGCTAATTTGACTGGACCTCCCCGCAGACGCACAGCTCATCAGCTGCCAGGTGGAATGAAAAAGATATTGGTTCAAATTAACATGGTTGGTGAGAACCTGAGCATCCGTTGCCCTTAAAAACGAACTCGAGGCATACCATCCCCCTTGAACCCGTATAAACGTATACAGGGATCTTCCCTTTGTGGTAGTGGCCAATTCTAGCTGCCATGCTTCCATTGAACGAGGCTCTGCAACGTTCCGTTCCGGTACTGGCCCGGCCCAAATACCTCGGCCTCCCGGCCTCTTTGCAATCTCCACATGACTGCTCGAACTTTCAACACTAAATCGATTGTGAGAGCCTTTCCCAATACGGTGGTAGCCTCGTAGGAGGTTGTTTTAAAAACTCCAGTACATACAATTAAGGTTGTGCGCTGGGCACTTCTCAAATTTTGAAGAAGTGCTCTATTCATATCCAAACAATGCGCCGCGTAAGAGGTCATGCTTTCGAAGATACCTCGGTACTCCATGTACATTTGACGGCCAGACAACCCATAGTCTTTCCGAGCAATCCTCCTAAGTTTGTGCATCACTGAGGCGGTGTTCGCCGTTACTTGCCTAATGTGGTTGTTAAAAAGCAACTTCTCATCTAATAAAACACCTAGCTACTTATGAACTCTCACTCGGCTGATTACACAGCCTTTATACTTAATGTGGAGGTTTCGACTTACGGTAATTTGTCTGCACCCTTAAGAAGCATAAACTTCGTCTTGGGCACAGAAGTCTTTAAATTTCGAATACCAAAGAAGGCACTACTCCATGAAGGCCTTCTCCGTGACGTATTGAAGGTGCGTCTTAAATTGCATTTTCTCATTTAGAAACACCCCTAGTTATTTTTGAACCTGAACATAATTTATGCGCCGGCCTGCCATCGAAACACGGACTCGCAGACTCACTACCAAATGGCTTTAAAGGAGCATCACCGTGGTCTTTTCCGGGCTGAACGTCATCTTATGTTGATAACACCCACAGTTCCAGTACCCTGCAAGCCTGAGTGGCTCGGATTTCTAGCTCCCTCCGCGAGCATCCCTCGACCATCAGAAGCCCATCGTCAGCATAGACCATGATGCGAAACCTGCTGGGTAACCTCAGCCGCAGAAGAGATAGAAATCCACCACCCAGAACAAAAGATCCAACACGCTGTTTTGGGTTCAACCCTTGGACAGCGTATTGCCTTCCCCGACGGGGAGTCTTATTCTTTAAGACTTTGGGGGTTGGCGTCCCCACGGGCCTAGCCTCTGCAGCTTTTCTTCCCACTATACAATGAGCTGCTGAACACTTTACATTATATACATATACTACACCAGGAACACTACATAGATTACAACATACACACTTACACAATTACACAACAACCTACACTGACATTTCTTACATTTACACTCGGCGGTGTTGCGACATCTTACGAAACGCAACCGTAACCCAAGGTGGGAACAAATCGTGCCGATGGGTGAATGGCTCTACGTAGTGAGTCTCGAACTCACTACTCAATATAACTGGATTCGCCCTGGTGCCTCTGGGCACCAGGGCGAACCCAGTTGTATTTAGCTCTAGCTCCAGTACGCGTGCGCTCTGCTGGAGTTTTCCATTTTTCGCCGGTACTCGTGGGACCAAAATTTCAGTTCCAATAATAAACACAATGATGGTTGGTGGTCCATCTGAAAAAACCACCAAATCCAGTCTTGTGAAGAGACCTCGGTCAGTTTTGTCTGACGAGGATAAAAGTCCTATTGAAGAGAACCACAACTTATTAGAATCGAATTCTAAAAATATTAGATTCGTTGTTCTCAGAAATAGTCAGGAAGGTGGCTCCCTTCAAAAGGTTTCACCTTTCTTAATAAACAAAACCATAACACGTGATATGGTTTTGTAGAATTGAAAAGGCGGATTGGAATGGATACCATAAAGCTTTCCAATCGCAGTATGACGATGATGCGAACATCCTTGACCAGTATTCCTCTTTTACGTCCATGATACTTGAGAATGCCAACAGATATATCCCACAAACATCGGGTAATCCTAGACGTCCTTTCGTTCCATGGTGGAACGATGATTGCAAATATGCTATTAGGAATCGACGGCAGGCACTACGCAAATTTAATCGTAGGCCTATAGCTGAACACCTAAATTTATACCGCAGGGCTAGAGCGGTGTGCCGTCGGGTATTCTTGAACGCTAAGAGGAATTCATGGACGAAATACGTGAGCACTATCTCACGCACTACTCCCACGCACTACTCCCACGTCTACTGTGTGGAAAAAAATTCGTGCAATTTTCGGATCACCGAAACAATCTATTCTCGGTCTGATTGATGAAGGAGAACTCCTTTCATCACTTTCGGCAGTGGCAAATAGTCTAGCAAAATCTTTCCGCTCGGTGTCTCTCACCTCATCATATAATAACGATTTTCAAAGGTACAAGACACAGATAGAAGTATTATCGTTAAAGATTGGTGAATTAAACACCCCATTCGTATTTAAGGAATTGTTACATGCACTTAAAAACTCACGGGGCACTTCCCCTGGACCGGGCAACATTCGCCTTTCCATGCTTTCACACCTTCCTAATTCGGCACTACAACAACTTTTGAATATTTTCAACGGTTTATTCTCTGAACAAGTCTTCCCACCCGGCTGGACAGAAGCATTTATTATACCAGTACTAAAACCTTCTTTTTTTTTTCACTCTACTCCCCTGGGCTCCCCAGTACTAAAACCTGGTAAAGACCAAACCAACCCCTCAAGCTACCGCCTTATTTCATTAACAAGCGTTTTGTGTAAAATAATGGAGAGATTGGTAAACCGCAGGCTTACATGGTACTTGGAGAAACATGGCTTTCTATCTCCAGAACAGTGTGGTTTTCGACAAGGACGATCTTCCATTGACCATTTAGTGTCACTAGAAACAGCCATACAAAACGCTTTCCTCAATCGCCATTACCTCGTCGCTATCTTCTTTGATATAAAAAAGGCGTATGACACAGCCTGGCGACGTGGTATTCTTGACACCCTCAAAGAATGGGGAATCAAGGGCAATATGCTTGCTTTTATCCGGGGATTCTTAAATCACCGAACAGCTCGTGTTCGGGTGGATGATTCGCTCTCAGATAGTGTCATCTTGGAGAATGGAGTGCCTCAAGGTAGTGTATTAAGTGCCACCTTATTTTCTGTAGCCATAAACAGTATTACCAAATGTGTGCAGACTCCTGTTTCATGTTCTCTATTTGCAGACGATTTTGCTATTTACATTGCAAGCCGTTCAACACCCACAACAGAGAGACTACTGAAGAACACTATATTTCACCTTGAAGCTTGGTCCAGGATTACTGGTTTCACATTTTCATCCGAAAAAACAAAATGTGTAGTTTTTTCTCGGCTACGAAACCCTTCTATTCCGCAAGCTTTTCTGAACGGAGAGACTATTACTATTTCTACCTACGTCAAGTTTTTAGGTTTATTTTTTGGTAGCCGACTTACTTGGGTCAAACATATAAAAGAATTAAAAACAAAATGTTCCAAACTTCTAGATATGATGCGAGTCCTTACCAACACCAACTGGGGAGCCGATAGGTCATGTATGATACGTTTTTACTATTCCTTTGTTCGCTCCCGTTTAGATTATGGTTGTGTCGCTTACTCTTCAGCTCGTCAAACCGTGCTTAAAATGCTGGATAGTGTACATCATGCTTTCCTTCGGCTTGCCACAGGCGCGTTTAGATCAAGTCCTGTCGCAAGCTTACTTGTAGACTGTGGTGAACCATCACTTTAGGATAGACGAGACCAGCTTTTATTATGTTATTTTTCTCGTCTCAGAGGACAGCCAAATCACCCGGTTCTTGAGTCAGTCTTTAAAAATCCTAATCTAGGAAAGTATGAGGACCATCCACGTCGTACTGCACCTGTAGGTGTCCGTACCCGGCGTCTGCTGCAGCATATAAATGTTGACACACCGTCATTCTTTCCTACGTATCCTTGCTCATATCCTCCGTGGAGAATGAACCTTATAAATTTTACTTTTGACATTACGGCATACAATAAACAATCAACACTACCTATTGTCTTCCAGCAAATGTTTCAGTGTGTTTTCTCCAAGATGAAACCAGACGCGGTTGTATACACTGATGGATCGAAACAAAACGATACCGTTGGTTGTGCATTTGTTGTCAATGAAAGAACTTATATGTTTTTTCTACCCGGTATTACGAGTGTGTTTACCGCTGAACTATACGCTATAAATAAGGCTTTAAACATCATTAACCCTAAATATAGAAAAAATCTTATTTGCAGTGACTCGTGTATGCTCTCCAAGCCTTAATAAACTTTTATTCCAAACATCCTATCGTCATTGAAATTTACAACGCAATTGCCGAGTTGAATAATCGCAACACAGAAGTAACTTTTTGCTGGGTCTCTAGCCACGTAGGGATTCCAGGTAATGAACATGCAGATTCTGCTGCCAAAGAAGCATGTAATTAGCCTCCTTTCACCAACCGAATTGCTACCTCTGATTTTAATAATTGTGTAAAACAATCACTGAGAGCGTGGTGGCAAGGTGACTGGACGGCTACCGTTGATAATAAACTCCGACTGATTAAAGATTCTGTGTTACCATGGGACTCCTCAGACTCCTCATACAGAAAAACTCGGCGTGAGGAAGTAGTCCTTTGTCGATTGCGGATAGGACACACCAGGATCACACACGATTACCTGATGACAAGAGGACAAGCACCCCTATGTGCACGATGCAACTGCCCCATGACTGTGCACCATATACTCGTGGATTGCGTATGTTATGCGGCGTTGCATCGTAAATTTAATCTACCCAGAAACATCCGTTGTGTCTTGTGCAATGATAATGAAATTTTAACCCGGTTGTTTCTATTTCTGCGTAGTGCTGGGTTAATGCAAAAATTTAATATCGTTGCGTATATTTTTTAATGCTGGAAGAGTTTTTAATAAGTTTTTTTCTGAGTTTTTGATTTTTTTATCCGATTAGGAGCCTTTTACACTCCTTATCGGAATTATATTTTATATAGTTATTTTTTTAAATATTTTAAAGACTGTCTGTGATATTAGTTGTAAGATTTTAGTAATGTTAGTTTTAAGTTTTATTTCACCTTTTAATACAATGAACTAGCATTGGGATCCTTGTTGCCACCTTTAAACAATAATTTACAATTCCGTTCTTCCGACAAACCGGGAAGTATCCACCAAACAACAATTTATTGAAAACGCGCGTAATAATTCTCATGCTCACTCCAACCGAACGATTAAGGAGATCCATCGCTATGCCATAGAAGCCCGGGGCCTTGCCTCTACCTAAACTACAAATAGTTTGACGCACTTTGGCCTCCGTAATCTCCAAAGACAATGCACTCCCGCGAAAATGAGGACCTAATACCGCACCCGCAGATGGTATGCGATCTCTCCAGCTTCGTCATCATCAGGTTGTAAATTGCCTGGTATTCTGCGTAAAATTTCAATCGTTTCTGAAGTTACACCGTGCTAGATCGAGAGAGCAGACAGAAGAACGTCTTTTCTGCGTTTAAATCGATGATCGCTCGAGCAGACATCCACAACCACTTTCCAGTCACAAACATAAACCTACCGATGGTTACATCGATGTTCGTTCCACCAAACAGTCGAAGCCCATCTACCATATCTGCGTAGGTGAGCAACTCACCAAGTACATTAAATACCTCTAGATCATATTGGGCTAAAAACCCTTCTATTAATTCACTGCCATCATCGTAGTATAGAAACCTCTATACTACAACAATGACTATACTAAACATTCACATCTACACCAGTAAGGATTGGACTGGTATCAGAGAGTCGTATGAGTTTATCCCAGACCTCAAGATGGCGATCAGCAGATACTGAAAGTAAGATGCAAGATCTGAACATCTACACGGACCACAAAATGATGACTATTTGAGAGCTATCGAACCAAGATACAATCTATTTCCCTTCTGCACACAACAGCGGACATGCTTTCAGAGCCACAATAGAATCGCTTCCAAACAGAAATTTAGCTGTTCACCAGACACAACAAATGGATGCTGCAATAAAACAACATCTAACCCTCCAATAGGGCAATCTCACCGATCTCAATCTGAATTATATAAGTACCCTGTGCGTTTAACTGCCCGAATTTAATCATTTAACGCTAATTATTTCAAGTACATAGTGACAGCCCTCTGATAACAACCACAGTCTTTACTATTCACAGAGTGTTTGGAATCATTCCAAAGACGTTTATAATTGGCACAAGTCGGACCCCCCGATTTCTTGGGAAACTCATCTGGTTTATGTCCCTCATCCCCACAATGAGAACACACTGCCACAGAATGTTTATAAAACTTTGCCCTATGTCCACACTGGCAGCAGTTGAAACACCGTTGACATTTATAGTCGTTGACCTTGCACGAAGATAAGTCAATGAACAATCTGCCTTCTGAAACGAAGGTTATGAAAAGATCAGGACTAACTTGAAACACGCCATGGTAGCTCTCAGCCTCGCGCCTACCCGATTTAAATAATAATCGGTCTTAAAGGCCGCTTCAGTCATCTGAGTATTTTGCTCTCTTATGAGAGTCATTTACTCCTCTTCAGACAAACGCCAATCGATGTCGTAAACAATGACCCTGGAACTTCCTCTTTGGAGCGACTTTCATGCCGGTTTTACCGACCTCCAGAGAGTCGGAAATTTCTTTAATAGTCTCCTTGTCATCGGTCATGACGACTAACCCCTTTTTTGTTTCACGTATGTCACGAATTTTCGGGCTAGACCTCTTCTCACGAAGGACGGACTGAAATTCCTCCTTCATTTCATTTCTGGTATTCTCCGTTACACCTTCCTCTACGTTGACGAACATGACCTCCGGCCATTTTCGGGACAGACTGGCCTCCCTTTTCACTTTCAACATCTCAGTTTAACTTTTCCGCTGAGACCGCACTGGCTGTGGACCGGGAACGGGGATGGAAACAGTGTCCTTCACCACAATTTCCCTAACCTCAATAGGCTAAGTAGGCAACCTTTCGTACCCATTAGCCAGAGCAACAACAATAGACACCGAAACACTCGACGGCAAACAGCCCTTACATTGCGGATGGCGCAGAGAAATTCAGTTGTTGGTCTTCGATTGAAATTAGGTAAAGCCCTACGCTGATCCCTTAGTGCCTGCCTGCAGTCTTCATCCCACCAAGGAACAGCAGGCGCCTTGATTCCAGACGTTAAAGGATGAATGCATTTGCGCTATCAAGAGTCTTGTGTGTAAACTTGTCAAGTTTGTGGATCGCACTACCGCTCTTGTCATAATCGTCAAAGGAATCCTTGTATCCGATCCAGTCTGCGTTCTGAACCACCCATCTACGAGGCTGACTCTGAGGTAAATCACAATTTCCGACTGAGATTACAACCGGTTTATGATAGCTTTCAAAAAAGTTTTTGGAAACGCACCAGGTAATATGTGAGAGTAAGGTTGCTGAACACAGGGATAGATCGATGCACTAAATGTACCTGATGAAGGTGACATAAACGAGTACGATCCATCGTTCAATAAGCAGAGATTTAAGTTCTGCCTAAGTCGATTAACTATATTGCTTCGGGGAGAACATGACGTTGAACACGAAGAACGGTGATGGAGGTTGAAATCGCCAGTTATTAGGCAGGGTGTAGGAATTTGGGAAAATAGACAGGATAGACCATCCTCCCTGATATCAGAATTTGGAGGAAGATATAAGTTGCAGATATTCATTTTGAATGGCGCGAATACCTTCACTAAGACTGCAGGGATTTTTGTATGCAGTGGTATCCGCGTTTTTCTTACAGAGGGGTCATTCCCGAGATCTAGCCGAAGTGGACCTTTACAGTTAACACAGTGTTCTACTTCAGCGCAAGTGCTATCACCATGCCCCGCACAGCCACAAGGCGCACAAACTTGTTTCTTTGTGCAATTATCTTTATTGTGACCAAATCCCTAGCACTGAAAGAAGCGTCTTGGGTTTGGTACATACGATCACACACGGACAGATAAGTAGCCAGTTCTTATTCGCTGAGAAAAGTTGGAGTCGCGAAGGTTAATATAAGTGAGAATGATGGCACATTAACATCTCAATTCCCCCCCCCCCCTTGAGGGAGAAGAAAACCCGCCTCGCAGTGCGTCTGGTCGCTACACAACCCCCGTTCCTAGCCATGAGTGGTTTAATTGGAAGACACCATCTTGTCCTCAAACTGATAAAATTCCACAGTCATCAGTCCGGCCTCGTGAGATGCCACCGATGCAGATGCCCCGAGAGACATCCACATTGGTAAATTTCGCCCTAGTCAAATTTGCCTTCAAAGATGACATCAGACACCTAGACACCTAACTCAACCACGTAGCCCTCAGGAACTAAGCGAAAAGCCTATACGCAAAAGAAGAAGAAATATATTTTCATAAACCTAATCGATCTTGTTCCTTTTTAAATACGACACTGACATTTTTCATACATTTGTAATTTTATAATTTTCAGAGTAATTTTAGTCTTTGTTTTGGAATTCCCCTTAAAAACCATCCTTAATTGCGACAATTTGCATTTAAGTTGAGTCGTATGTCAGCTGAAAGAAGATAACTCCAAAATTTTAAGAAAAACAACCCGGGTAATCCAGGATGACTTACTGAGTTTCAATTAACCACACGTCACAGGAACGATCGATATGAGAGACTGTATTTATGACTTCATTCATTTACGAGTACATTCACACATATCATCATCTGAAGTTAATACCTTACCGGAGGATAAACAGAAAAAAAGAGAATGAATTAAATAATTAAATCATTCCAAAAATAGTATTAGCCGAGTTAAGTTTACATTTCATATCTTTTGTACATTTACTTTTCCATTCATTTTTGATAACATTTAGAATTCTGCTGATAACTCAACAACGTTTGAAAATAAAGATTAGAGCTTTCCATTTAATCAACCTTGGATAAGCATGGCCCCTTTCTAATTTCCATGGATATATCTAACGTGTTAAATAAAACCTGAAGTTGCAGCAAAGATAATAACTATAAAATGTTATTAAAATTTAATTCAAGATTTTACTCTAACCATCTTTTTGAAAGGAAATTGGATAAAAGGTTTCCTATTTCCAGTTTATGTTTTGAAAGTTCTGAAAACATCTAATATTCAGTAATGACATATTGCTGAAATAATAAATCGAAATAATGTAATAAATGGAAAAGCCTTCGCTTTTTCATGATTACTTCTATCATTTATTGAGTAGCTACCTGATGTCGGAAATTTGAGTTATTTTTAGAAGGGGGCTTTTGATAAAATAAACATTATCCTGAAGTTTCTCTAGATGGAATTCCTGGACCAAGAAATTCACTGTTTGCCCATGCGAAGAACGGCTTTTCAGTTAGTCATGATTTTAATTTTGTTTGTGTATGTGTGTGCCGGTGCGCGCGCGCGCGCACACACACACACACACATACACACAATGTTATTTTTATAAGGTTATTTAATTTTGTTTTTTTTTTTAAATTAAATGCGTAAAAATTTTGATTGCTTATATTAACCTTGAATTCTTTTATGTAATAAAAATGGGTGTATAAATGATAAAAATAACAATTGCCGAAGTGTTCTTCAAGGTGGTATTGTTAATCTTATTAATGCTTGTTTATCAAATTTTATTATCATCGACATTCTGTAAATTAGATCGTGGATGTAATTAGCGTTATAATTATGATAATTTGAATAAAGATAGAATGACGAGATGGCATTGATGTGCAGTTATAAAAAAAACAAAATTAATCTTCATATATAATGAAAAATAAAATTGTTGTCAAGTTATTTTTGTTTACTATATTTACGACATCCGTGTGTATATATATATATATATATGTAGTAGTTTATGAACGGTTTGCCTAATTCGTTTTATTAGCTTTATCAGGAAATTAAATTGATATTTTTATCTCTTTAAATACATTTCATTTCATTGAATCTTTATATATGTTACTTAAAATAATTAATTAATAATGAGATTAATATATATATTTATGCGAGTAATTAAAAGAATTACACTCCTTTTTGAGGCAGTAGTGTAAAAAGAAAATTATGCCGTGTAGGAATGTTATTATTTTTTTTTTTAGAAAACATGATGTACTTCAATTTTCCTGTTAACCCCTGTAAATAAACGATTATGCAACCACGTTTACATTGTATTTGGCTGTAGTGTGTATTTGCCATTTGCTGGGCTATTATTTCTATCCGACCTGCTTACTGTAGAATACAGTACATAATGAACTATATTTATAGTAGAATGGCTTATTTCTTAATCGATGTTTTTGATTTTATTATCTATTTTTAATTTATTAATGTTATAATTTCTTTATTTTTAAGGAATCTAAATATTTTAATAGTTTTTTTTTCTTGGTTGATGTAGTATTTATTAGAAGGAAATTATACGCTATCCTCGAAAAAAGACCCTTTCTTTTTATATTTTTTATTTTAAGCGACCCGGTAATTAAAAAAAATCTTGGTTTCAGAATCCTTTATTTATGTTGGTATAACTTTTCCTTTTATATCTCGTCTTTATTTGGTTTGCATGAAATTTATTATTAGATTACGTTATGTAGGGAATTAATTGAATTCTATATATATATATATATATATATATATATATATATATATATATATATATATATATATATTTTTTTTAATTGAATGAATGCTATATTTTGAAGTTAGTTAAAATTTAAAAAAAAAAATATTCGTGCATGTTTATTAGTCTTAAAAAAATAAATGATAACAAGGATCGTCCCTGTGTTCACGTCACGCAAGACCTACTGGGCAGATTTTAATAAAACGTTGCAGATTTACACCTTATGAGCTCGGTCAATATCTCCGATTAGAATTATCACGATATTCCTAATGGGGTTTGAGATATTAAAGATATTTAGTAAAGAACAATTTACTTCTTTTACTTCATTATATTTCTGTTACCGTGGTAAAAGAAAAAGATTTCTGAGTTTAGATTTATATACTTCTAAATATTTTAATATTTTATTATAAGATTATTATTATTGTAGTTAGCTTAAATTAGAAAATTTAGCGATCTTTATGGGTTTTGATTGTTTATCTTAGCTGTCGATGTCGTGTTGTCAAAGTTAAAAAAATATATCTTCAAGAGAAAGGCGTAACCTTTCCTATTATTCAAAATCTGTTAAAATAATGAGCGTATCTCGTTCCTCTAAAACAGCTAAATGCGTAATTCTTGGTTAGCTGCTGACCGAGAGCTAAAATTAATTTGCAACGCGAGTGGCTATTAAATTCCTCACGAATTCATATTGATGCCATTGTATAGTTATCATGATCACATGCTTTAACTATAATGTACAGATTAAGTCAGGCGATTAATTTAGACAACTGAGATAGTGGCGCCTTGATAGAAGTGTATTCCTAAATGGAAAGTTGAACTAAAACGAATATGTTCGTCTGTAGTAGGAGCGTATCAGAGCTTTTACGTTAACAACGAGGGAAACGTTGAAGGAAAGAGAGATTTTCCGGCATTAATTCTTATTAACCAGTATTACTATCAAAACTATGATAATAACGAACATAGAGGGGATGGTATCCCCTGACCGGATAATATTATAATATTTTTGAATAAAATAACTTTTTAAATTGCCTTTTTTTAATTTATCGGTTTTTTAATAGTTTCTCAATAGAGGGGTGATATCAGAAGCGAAAGAGTATCGATACACCCTGAACTTAAAAATTGAACTTTGATATATGTTTTTTAACATTGTTCCAACTTACCGTTATAAAGACTTATTATTTTTAAAAATTACGTTTCGGAAGTGGGAATTTTTTTCAGCAATTTTTTTTAGTGTATTTAATATATATGATTTTTCATTTTTTTAAAAGCCCGATGTACATTCATTTCAATTATTATTAAATATATTTTCACTCAGAGTCATAGAATAAGATTAAATTTGTATGAATTTTTCAACGTTTTCCATTAGTATTCAGGTAGCATGGTAGTAAGAATATTTAGTCGGTCATCGATTTAAAATTCTCTTTACTCCAGCAAATATTCCATCTTATCTTGAAGTGATGTCTTGTTACTAATTTTTATATCTTTTTCAATATTGCATAAAATCACAGCAAAATTCAACTGAAAAAATATTTATTAGAGATATTCAATGAATGAAATTAGTTATTGCAATTTTATATATACGGATTTTTACGCGTAAAATATGTCATTTTTTGTAATCAAATTCCACTCATTTACTTTTGATATCGCATTATTATGATTTTTCTAAAATAAAAATTATATTATTAGATAAATTCGTAGATAATTAATAATAATTCGCATAATAATTCATTTTATCTAGAATTGATATATATATATATTATCTATTTATTCTCTTTCCGTTAAAATCAAGCATACGCCCGATTACAGTAACTTTATTTCCTTTTTTTGTGAAAAGAAATGCTTATTGTAATTTGTTAATTAATGACAAGTCTGATCGGAATTCAAACCCAGAATCTTCCGGGTGAAAAGCAAATTATTTTAATCGTAAAATCAGTGTAGTTTTTTTATTGTTATTTTCAGTAGCTCGGTAATTATTTCTATCGATCGATTTGAACATTAGTAGGTTGCGTTTTTTATAGGCTACGTTCATTTTTACATTACGCATGAAGCGTTTCTTTTTTCATTCCGTTTTAATTTTGCCTGACTTTATAGTCTCTTTCGATGCGCTCTGTACATAATTCACTCCATCGCCCTGCTCTTAGGTTCCAGTTCATATAAAGAGGGGAACTGTTTAGCAAAACAGAATAATCCTTTACTTCTATTTTGACATAGGAGTTATAAGATACAATATATGACAACAAAAAAAAGACGTAAATTATTCTTTCTAAATTAAATTAGCATGACTTCTTTGGATTTGAAAATAATATGTCTTTGGATTTAAAAACAATAAAAATTCTTTTCTACGACAATAATACGTAACAATACAATAATCGAGAATAAAAAATTTAACGTATAATGAATTATATTGAATGGATAGTGGAAAAAATTAATGAAACCTGCTAAGAGTTATTCCGATCGTATACGGTCTTAAAAGATTACCAAAATTAATCACAAATGTATTTACCAAAGGTTTTTCTAATTACTACACCGAATGTACAAAAAGAAAAGAAAGATTATTAGGAAAAGAATATTGGGAGTTTTAATTTGTTAAAATTTCACTCGGTGAGGTGTACAATGTTGATTTAAGGACAAATTCAAAGAGGAAAAAGGTTAGTTTTAGTTATGCCCATGTCCGTAGATCGATTTCTTTGTTTCGACTTGATAGCTGAGCAGAAAACCTTTTGTATTTTGCAGTTTGCTAAATGTCAGTCTGGTAGTTGCAGTTCAACGTACACTCTATAGAAAGTTAAATTATGACACTCCGACTGGCAATATCATTCGTAGATATAATCAGTTTGAAACGACACAGGTGTCTGTGTAAACCCACCGGGTCGGTCTAGCGGTGAACTCGTCATCGCAAATCAGCCGATTTCGAAGTCGAGAGTTTTAAGGTTCAAATCCTGGTAAAGGCAGTTACTTTTATACGGATTTGAAAAAATAGATCGTGGATACCGGTGTTCTTTGGCGGTCGAGTTTCAGTTAACCGTATATCTCAGGAACGGTCGACCTGAGACCGTATAAGACTACACTTCATTTACATTCATACATATCATCTTCTGAAGTATACCTTACAGGATATCGGAAGCTAAACAGAAAAAGAAAGAGAGAGATGTCTGTATAAAGAGAAGAGTACGGAACTACAGAGAGTGACTGAAGAAAATGTTTAACGTTTCAGGGTGTCTTTTATGCGTATTCCGAAAAAATCATTTAGGAAAATCGGTGAAAAACTGGAAATACCGGTGATGACAGTGTGGAATGTATTAAGGAAACGTTTACGTATGCGTTCATACCGTTTACAGCTGTTACAAGTTTTTGAAGCCTTACCGAATACGATGTGCTTGCCGACTTCGCGATCGAAATGTTGTAGCATGAAGATGACGACTTTCTTGATTGTATCGTGTTTGTTGATTAGTCGACATTTCATGTTAGTGGAAAATTAACACATTACGTCCGTATTTGGGGGTAAAAAAATCCCCATGAATCTTTGAATGTGAAAGGGTCTCTACAGAATTTTTTTGTGCGATATCCCAACGGCACATTTACGGGCCGTTCTATTTTGATGAAGCAAGCGTAAATAGGCGCTGCTTAATAGGATCTGCGTACATGTATCTTTTTCTTCGACTGAAAGATGGACCAGAGAATTTTATTTGGCAACAAGATGATGCACCTTCTCGGCAGCATAACTAAACGGGATAGGTTGAATGACGTTTTCCCCGATCGCTAGTTTGGTCGGCAAGGACCCGATGACGAGCTTGTTTGCGGGGGCCTCCAAGGTCACTCGATCTAACCGCATTTATTTTTTATAAAGGATCTTGTATATGCGCCTCCGCTACCTATTGATCTACCGATTTGAGGTGCAGGATTGAAGCAGCTGTCGTGCCAATTACTCCAACGTGCTGGTTAAAGCACGGGACTCTCCTATCTGTTGGATGTGTACCACTTGAGGAAAGGTCCTCACATTGAACGCTTGTAGGGCTAAACTGTAAGAGTTACTGTTACATTTAATTTGTGATTCATTACTGTAACTCAAAGTTAATATATACTAAATAGCTTTGATGTTCTGTTTTTGTTCACCCCACATATCGGTGTGCAAAAGAACTTGAAAGTTACGAATAATTTCATTAATTATAATAGAAATTACATTTACAATGGCTGCTGACAAAATACGGTCTACAACGTATCGAATTAATTACGTTGCAGAAAAAATCACAACAAATCGGAACATTTTTTGTTTTATTTTATTCTTTAGATGGGAAAAATAATAATAAAATCTTTACGTAAAAAATAGTAGGTAATTTATACTGTATCGCTGGTGAAGAGATTAAATTTTAAGCTTTACGTATGCGATGGAAAATATGAACTACATTTGTCAGTAAAACATATTTTATTTTGTTATTTTCGAGCAAATGTTTTTAATTTAAAAATGGGTATAGTTCCATTAACTTTATTTCATTCTCCGATGAAATTCAGCTATTTAATTCGGTTAAAACATTGGATTTCAGCCGGATTAAATTCCGTTTCGTTTAATTTTTTCTGAGATAAAATAATAGCTTTTTTCAGTCGTAACATCTTAAATATGAGAATTCAAAACTACGAAGTCGGTTAAAAATCAAAATTCCTATAAAATGAATATTATTTGACGGTTAAAAGTCGATCGTAATGAAAAGAGGTATTGGATTTTCAAATAAATGTTTTTATTGCGTAATGAGAAATAAAAACTGTGTAGTGTAAAGTATGGATAAAATGTCACTAGTTAATTTTATTTTTAGAGTTTTTGCTAGTTTGCTGTTTCATTCGTTTTTGTTCTTTTAACCTAATTACTACAACCTATAAACTTGATTATATCTTCTATAAATTCCAGTCTTTCTCTTCATCTGAATTTTTTACATTTACGCATTCTTCTAATAGCAAATTAACTTAAAAAAAAAATTCTTCTTCTGTTAATGCATGTCCTATCGACCTAGTTCGTCTCATTACAAGGTTCTTCCACAAACTTCTCTTCTTACCTATTCGGGGTAAGATTTTCTTCTTAATTTTGTACTTTATCAACCCGCTTGATTTTTTGAAAAATGCTCGTATAGTATATTGATTTCAAAGGACTCCATATTTTTCGTTTCTGTTTTTCAAATCGTTCATGTTCGCTATGATAAATCGCAAAACGCATCACAAATTTTGTGATTATATCTACCTAAACTTACTTGGTTCATCCTTCATAATTTTATCTGCAGGTTCCAGAATTATACAAAATGTTGTATATTGTGTTCCTTTATCATAACGTTTAACTTCTCGTTATCCTTTGTTACAACTTTTGTTTTATTCTTTTATTTACTGTCGAATGGTAGAGAAATCGAGTCGTTTCACATTCATTTTATCTTTGCTAAAAGAATAATGTCATCGTTATGAATTAAAAACATTATTTTTTCTGTTTGTTCGGTTACTTTATTCTCAAGCCTTTCCTTCAATTGCTATTTTGCTTCTTCAATGTACGAATTGAAAACTAACAGGGACAGACTAGATTGTTGTTACATTCATTTCTTACTAATTGTTAATAACTTTTCTCCTATTTTTCTCCGATTTAATTCCTCCTGAGCCTGTTTTATGTGATTATTTTGAAGACTAGAACGATGTCATTTGAACCCATTCTCTTCTTGAAACCTAATTGGTCTTTATAAGTAGTATAAGTGTCATTGTTCATTCTATTCTGCTGTAAATTATCGCGGTGAGTGTTTTTGATAGATCGATGGCGCGGTAGTTCTCACACTTACCCCCCCCCAGTCTTTTTTTGGATTGTTAACAATTAAAGATTTTATTTTTAAACGGTTCGACTAGTTTTTCTCCGATTTATATTATTATAATTATATTTTTGTTACCGTAAAGTTATAATTAAATATAAAAATAATATATTAGATATTATTATTTATAAAAAAATTCTGTTATCTCTATTAATTTAAATACTTTTTATTAATTAAATAAATTTTCATGGTTTATATATTACTTTATTTTTTATTACGTTTCGGTTTTTTCTTTTTTATCGTACAGTTTTCCTTTCTTATTTTATTTTTAATCATCGATTACTGCTCATCAATTCGAGTGGCTGCTTTCGATAGCGTTCTGAAAATGATTTTTAATTAATTTTGTTTAAAGCGTCGCGTCCAATAATTGTTTTGTTTTAATAATCGGAGATTAAAAATAGATTAAAAAATAATTACCTCTTAAGCGTATATTTTATCTGAAATTTTGTCTAAAATATGTACTGTTAGTTTAAGGTACAATTTAATTAATGATATCTATCGGAGACGGTCGACCTTTTACCGGTCAAGACGTACTCAAATTTTAATCGTACCGATCGCGTTATATCTTCGCCTGTTAATTTTAAGTTTAATGACACGCTTCATAATAACGGTAAAAGATCAAAGATGTTTTTACTTTTCATTCCCGTGTCATTTTTATGGTAACGTTATGGAATTCCATTTAACTAATAGAATTTATCTTCGTAAACTGGGAAAAATGAAGAAGTCAAACCCATATTACTTCCTTTTTACCTAAACCGACTTTGCGCACGTTTTAAAATTGCAAAAAGTTCTATAAATATCTCATTAATAACCTAATGACTAATCCTCATCTAATTTGGGCTTTTCTTAATTAACGATAAATTAAAAAAAAATAATAGCTATTTTGTCCAATAGTCGTTATCTTTTAAAAACTAAAAACTGGTAAGTTCGTTTTAATAAGTTGAGTAGATATTACGTAATATAATAGTAAAACTTAGATTTATTAACTACCGGTTGAAGACTTGCACCTTGTTAAAAATAAGAAAGGTTGTAGATAAAGTACATAACAAAGTTCTCCCGAGTGTCAGATAAGGATCACTGTAATTTGAAAATATGTAATATTTTTGTATTACACATTTTAACTTGAAACTATATATCATTACTTAATAATTATTAATTTTTTTTTTGTCGCAGGAGGAGGGAAAAGATCTCCCAGACTCCGTCTGCTCGCGCAAGATGGTAGTGTCGGGCTCTCACCAACTAAAAAACCTTCCCCTTTATCACATAGAAACTGGACCTGGCTGTACGGCATGGTGAACACGGTTCCCATGCGATTCACGCGGGCACCCCGATAGCTGGCCTCCGAGAGGTAGGTTCAAGCGTTCCCTGGTAGTCATTGGCAGACAGCGACCCGGTTGTGTCCCGCTACCCACCCCCGGAGATTGGCCCTTCCCCGCTACTCATCCGCCAGCTTACCCTTAATGATCCCCGTGATCATACCCTCTATTAAGGTCCAGTTTTTTTTTTTGGACTGAAGCATTCTATCCATAATGGTATCAGCATTTAGTAACCCCAAAAATTGATAACAATCTGTCCTTTCTTGCTTCCAATGAGGACAGTCAAAAACTGTATGTTTGACAGAGTCGACCTGATCCCAATAAATACACAAGTCAGACTCCGCCTTCATGAATCTCTTCAAGTACGAGCAAAAGCACCCATGCCCAGTCAAGAACTGGGTCAGCCCGTACCCTAATTCTCCATGTCCTCTTTCAATCCATGGTTTAATTACCGGGAGCAAACTTCTTGTCCAAGCTCCTATCCGTGCAGCCTCATATCTGGCCTGCCATCTACTTAATGTGGTTTCTTCTCCATCTTACATCTCTTCTCCAACTGCCGAGCAAGGAGGTCGATTGGAGGGATTGCCGCCATCACCAGTACCGCCTACGTGGATACCGTACGGTATCCACGGTAAACCCTTAACGGAAGGCGCCGCTGAACTCCCTCCAACAAGAAACGAGCACGCTTCACCGCCAATCCTCTCGTTCAAACAGGAACCGCGTAGAGGACGACGGCGTGCACTACATGTGCGTACAGCCTCCTCTTTTCGTAATTCGGGTCGTATTAATTTGATAAAATTTTTGGAGAGGGCTTTAACCATCCTCTCTGCCTTAGCAGTCGTTTGTTGTATATGCAAAAGAAAAGATCTCCTTTTGTCCAACCATACGCTCATGTACTTGGCGGCACTATATAGCAGTACTTCTGAAACTCCCAACACGAAGGAGATGCGTCCAAACCTGCTCCTCCCCGCCATCACCACCGATTTTTCCACCGCTATTTTCAGACCATTTTCCTCCATCCAGGGGCTTACGAGTCAAAGCTCATAGTTACCGGCGTTCATTACTCCGTCCTCAGATCTTCCGCACACCACCAGAGCCAGTCGTCAGTGAACGCTACCGTAGTAACCCCATCCGGAAACCGGATTCTCAGGACCCCATCATATGCCACGTTCTATAACAGAGGCCAAGAACTGATTCCAGGGGTATCCCTCTCGTCATCTGTACCTCGAACTCGCCATCTACACCGTAACCGACCACTGATAGTTAGTCATGGACAAGTTTCCTCAGGTAAGGATTGATTCGTCTTCTCTTTAACTTCTTGTTAATGCTGTTCCAAATTAAGGAGTCGAAGGCATTCTTCACATCGGTGAAGATTACTGCTAGGATCAGCCTTATATGCCGACTAATACCTGCAGCCACGTCCATTATACCCATAACCTTCCCAATGGCGTCCCCGGTGAAGAGCCCTGCCCTGAATCTGAACTGGTTGCTATTGAGTGGACTGAAGAGAAGGGCGGATCCTTCTCTTCTAACTTTTCCTGGAGTCTTCTGGCCAACATTCTCTCGAACAGCTTCGCCATTTTGTTCAAGAGGCATACCTGCCTCTTGAACCGGAGGAGGAGAAGGGTCCTCCAGTGGCTTTCCCTCCTTCCACAGAAACACCAACCACCCAATTTTTCACACCCGGGCAATTACTCTACGCGGAAGGATGGTATTGAACGTCTCCAAGACCGCAGCCAAAATCTTGACGATCTCCTGCGGCATATAGTCAGGAGCCGGGCTCTTGCAAGATTTACTCTTGTTGCTGACGTCTAACAACTCCTTGTTAGAAAAAGGAGGGATATCCACCGCTGCGATCTCTTCTCCCAGTATAAGAAAACCCACCGGAAAAAGTGTAGCCACCACCCTTCGCAACACTACAGGGCACAACACCAGCAGTCTCCTCCCAAATCTCTTTGACACGATTTTGAACGCATCTCCTATATGTTCTCATCTAGTTCACCACATAGCTCTCTCTATTTCCTTCTTTTTTATCCATTGATCTCAACCTTAAGCCTCTTTCTAGCTTTGAGATGTTTAGTTGTGCAACACTGCTCTTCTAACTGAATCTCTACACGTTTGGAGGGCCCTCTTTTTCTACCAACAAAGCTTCCTTAGCTCAGCTAAATCATTCATCCACCAATACACCGATTTCTCCTGGCGGCTATGTTTAACTAATTCCACCTTCTTTTGATATATCTCGTTTACTACGGCCGATAATGTCTCGGGTGTCACATGTGCCTCCCTAGCATACTGCCTTCATATCTTTTGTTGGAACCTCCCAATAACCACCGCAGTTAGCACTGGTCTTGATAACCAGTCAGAGCGCCTAATCAGTTGAACATCCACTATAAAGGAGGAGATGGCTCTATGGTCATTGAGTGTCACCTCCTCAATAACTTCCCAATCAGTGACCCTACTCCAGCGTTGCTTCACAAAGATGACATCAATATAAAAACTAGAGCCACCCTTGTGAAACGTAGGAACCTCCAATCATTAAGTTCCTCAAAACCAAGGCCAGTCATCGTTTCAAGGAGTGCGCGTCCCCTTCTGTCAGTCTTGCTCCCACCGAACATCCCTTGCTTCGCATTGAAGTCTTCCGATATTACCACAAACTTATTCTGCCAACTAGCAGCTGTCCTGTTCAGTTCATCTAGGTCAAGCAGAAACTCCTCCAGTATCGCGTTCGGTGAAAACTAGCAGCTGACAAGTGACACCTGCCGCCACCACCCACAATAAAGTTCGACCTTTTCGGGATCCGAGATGGAGAACTTGGCACTGATGCTCCCCATCGTCTCACTTTGTCCGCCGTCCATTAGCCAACCATCACCAACCGCACGCCAGATTGACGCCTCAGAAACCAGGAAAACGTCCATGTCCTGCTCCACGACGACAGCTGTAATCTCGTCATGAACTACGGGCCTTCTCGCTACATTAATTTGGAGGATTCTCAGGGTGGATGCCTTGCAGCCTCTCGCTCCAAAGGCATGATTCTCCACGTTGCATTCAGGGCACTTTGTTGACTGGGTGCAATTCTTCTTAAGGTGTCCCATCGACCCGCAGATGAAACAGAGCTTCAAGCGATCCAGATATTTTCAATTGGTCGCCTGATGTCCACTCTGCCAACATCTGAAACACCTCTCTTCAGTAGCCCGAAGACAAACCCTACATGCAACCCAGCCAATCTTTAAACCGCCACTCCTCACCAACTGTTGTGCACATCTTGCCGGAACCACTATCGCCGCCACCTTGGTAGCCCCAAAGGTCGGTCGCGGTGCCATCACCTTGGCGGTGATGACCAAACCCTGGTCACCATCTGCTGAAATGTCCAAAGTTCACGCCGCACTCACCTCCAAAGCTCAAGCCACACTCTTCAAGTCCTTCACCTCTGCCGTGTGCTGAAATATATCTTTTGTCCATCTCCTTTTCACCAACTCCAAGAGACGCTCTTTGTCTACCCCTCTTCACGTGCAACTCTAATGGCCTGCGCCCCATACACAATCGGAGTCTGTGTGGCCGCCTCTCCAGTCGACTTAAGCTCCACATCCGATCCCAAAAGCTTGGACTGCACAGTTTAGTAGAGCTCGTTCAGCACCATCTCTACATCACGCGCCTTGCTGCGTACTCTAAGGGCGCACTCCTTAATTTCCTTTTTCGTACTTATGCTCTTACGGCAAAGGTCCAAACGTTTTTGAATCTCTTCCATGAGGTGATCCATGTACGTTCCTTCGGACACGTCACCCTCACTGCTACTCTTCAACCTTCTCTTGAGAGGCCTATTCCGCGTTTCGTCCCGTCTGGTGGTCGTCACCGAGAGATCCGCCAAGCTAGTTTTGGGTGTCGGCCTCAGGGACCTCGTCATCTCTGAAATGGAGACTCGACCTCCCATTTCTCCTGCCTCAGGCGGCTTCCGTTGCCGAAGCCATTTTCCTCCGCTTCACAGATCCTCGTTACGCTCCAAATTCCGCTTCCAACAAGTACCCACACGACTATTTTTGGCGTTGAGGGGGGGTCAGAGAAAAGGGAAACCCCCCAAACCGTCTAGAACCCGAACGATTTTAAGTTCTGGCCTACATGTATCGAGACACAGAGAAAAAATAACTTCCGCTATATAACCACCAACGGACTTAGAACAATAACAAGAAAAATCCGCAAAAATTATTCTAAGTTGTTTTTCAACTGACGTGTGAATGACGTCATACACTTGTGTAAACCTGTATGAAGAACTTAGAAAAATTCTCTATAATAGACGTATATTACGTATACCATTATACTCTTATTATTAAGTAAAAAAATACATTACTCTATTTTTACGAACCCTCGCATGAAACACCGCGAAATTCGATGAGAGTCAATTCTACACCATCTGGATCGACATATCTGTTAATTACCATAGAACCAGCATCATGTATTGGCGCCGTGAAAACAGCCGTAATCCAAGCGTCAATTACTGCCTGCTGTGTACTATAACAGTAAACAATTCAGTCACTCGTCCAAACACGCCAAGCAGGCAGTCGAGTGACTGTAGACCTTATTGCCTATGACAGTAAGGTCGAAGCAATAAAACACTTAATAAAAAATTCGTAATCCAAAAAATCATACACTAAAAAACTCTGTTCCAGAAAATCCAAATCAGAATTCCTAACCGTCCAATCCATTAAAAACCCGAAAAACCAACTAAAAATACAAAAATCATAGAGCATAAAAAACACGTTTTCACTTCACTAGAACTTCTACTTTACCCGTAATTAAGTATGGTATATTATACTTCTTGTGCAAGAAGTATAAATACTTAATAATTATTAAGTATTAAGCAATGAATGATAAAAAATGAAAAATATTAAATAGTTGATGTAGACGATTTAATTTTTCGTTTACAAATCATCTACTTAAATTATTTATTAAAAAAAAAAAACATTTCAAGTATCTTCCTAAATGAAATTTTTTTAAATTATCAAAGTCGGTCTTTGATAAAGAGTAAGGCTTGAACATTCATAAAAAACATACTACCGAATTGAAACCCAGGTGAGAACCCGATCCTTTAACTGAATTTATTAAAAATAAAATTTTTCCTTGTTTAAATATTAATAGAAGAAAGCAATGTTGTCGTTAGTAGGTCATTCAGAGAGGAAATTGGAATTAACACTGTCGCTGAAGTAAAAATATATTCAAAGGAGAATCTGTTAAATATAAATTTTCTAAAGTAAAACCTGGTCGTTTAATTAGTAAAGAAATATTGTTTCGCCAAAGCGGGTTTGTTATTATTTATTAGAAATTTCAAATTATGTTTTTCTGTTAAGGTTGTTTTTTGTCTTTGAGTATATCTTCACTCGGAAGATCAAAGAAGTTTTATTTGTCCTATTTTTCTTTTTGCTAAAAATGCTAAAATAAAAAAAAATTATTTAGAAACTCTGAGAAATGTTATTTAAAAAATAGTTCAGATTTTCATTATAAGTTTATTGTTAAAATTTACTCAGTAATTTTCGTCTAGTATGCTTGGTGTGAGATATATGTTATTCTTAAAAACGGCCTTGTCGAGTCGCCTACAAGATTGCGGTTACCCGCAGATAGTTACTTTTTACTTTAGTGTTTTATAAATAAATAAAAATCACGAACGATAAAAATAATAACTCATCGATATTTTAAAGATGAAATTTAATTCTTAATCCTTTTAATTAAATTTTTTCTTACGAACGTCTGCTTAATGAAGACGTATTGTTCTGATAAAATATTTTTTCTTTCAATTTTAATATTATTTCTTTTCTTTGTACGCTATTAGATTTTATTTTTATGTACGTTTCAATTTTATTAAAAATTTCGTAATTCAGTTTGAAGAACGCATAATTGTTTCTTTAACGTGGACTGTAAAATAAACATTTTTCTCTCATTTCTTCTTTCCTTACCTAACACTTTACCTCTGGGTATTTTTTCGAGGTTATAAAGAAAGAAGAAATTTTATATCGTTAAATAAAGTCAACTTTTCTTTGTCTTGTTTTCCTAAGCGCTTCTTTTTTCTTGAAATACTCTTTTGTTATTTATTTATTTGTTTTGGATTTAAGTTCTTTCTATACTTTTATTATTTTCTAATTTTATTATACGTATTTGGTTTTATCCGTTTGTGGTCTTTGTTCCTTTACTTTTCTACCTGGACTTTTCCAAAGTCGATATAAATGAATGGTTTTAAATTGTGTGATGTATTTACGTCTAATTTAATCGTCTAACCCTTACGTAGTTAGCTAATAAAGAAAGAAAATAAATTTAAAAGAATAATGAAATTTTAGTTTCATTTAAAATATGTACATATCCAAATGAATTGCCTACAATGAGATCATTTTTTGGGACTACTGGAAGTATAGTTCTGGAGCTATATTTGCAAGTGAAAATACATAAATCACCAGTTTCGCCCTGTAATTTCTTGTCTAAGAATACCCTATAAATTGTGCTTTCAGTATAATCACATTTTATTATAGTGCAGAAATCAGGTCGAAATTTTTCGCCGGACGTAACTGGAAAACAAAAACAAAACGATTCTGGAGTCTTAGTTTATATGAACACTGTATTTCATTTTTCTCAATAGACCACATCCTAAAATTAATTCCGCTTTTCGTGTAAAATTCTGTTCGTAAATTTGCATTCACCGAAATCATTCGTTTCTTAGTTATCTGAATTTGAAGTTTCTGTGACTTATTCCGAGTGAAGTCGGCTTCGGTGTCATAATTTGGTTTTTTCTTTAAAAAATTCCTGTACATCTTTCACTCGGAGACAAACTAAAATGAAGTGAAACAGTGATCATTCGTTGCCGATTTTTAGATGTTAAAGTGCTAATTACCACATACGTCTAGTGAACATATTTAGACATTGTTACTTACTGTATAATATCTAGGTCGTGTTTACCGTCTAAAAATTGTTTAATCACCTTGCTTTTAGAAAATATAAAATCAATAAACTTAACTTTTTCAGAATTCTACACATTATAAATATCAATTACAGCTTGCCCAGACTGTAAAAATCTTCCTTTACTTGTAACAATTGCACCTTTATTTCAAACTTCTTTTGAAGAGGCAGGTTTTCTTATTTTAGATCACGTAAGGGATCAATTACTTTCCAATTGTCGTCACTTAAAGTACATCTACGAATCTCTGTTTTTTTTTTTCTATTTCCTCTTATCCTAATTATATCCGATTTACCTCCGACTCTCTTTTGTATTAATATGTTTTAAATATGCATTAATATATTTACTTTATTTTGTATATCGAGTGTTTTAAATCGAATAGTAGTTTAATCAGTGTTAAATATTTGTGAAAATTTGCACTTTTTTTATTTTTATTTTTCACTATGTTACTTTGGCATGCTAATAATTTATGGATCACGATTTTTTTCCAAATAATATGGATCGGAATGAATTTTTGCGTTAATCTAGACTTGCTGTTTAAATTTTTTCATTAATTTCTTTATTATTGCAAGTCTCTCTTAACGCGTTTCTATGGTTCACCGTGATTTCATTTTCGGTTTTCCTCATAAAACCGATAGTAATTTTTCTTCGAGTTCGTTTAATCGCTTACTTTTCCCTCTTAAGGAATGTAAATTTTTATTCGTAATAGTAAACTTTTGTTTTATTTTACAATACCTTTTGGGATTTTCACTGGAAGAGAATCATTTAAGTTTGATTTCTATCACAACCGACAAAAAAACAGTCTCATTGTAAAAGTGCTAGTGATTTCCTTATCACCCATCAAAAAAAAAAAAAAATTAGTTGAAAAGAGGACCAAAAAAACAATTGTTTGTTCTGAATACTAACAAAAACAGAATGATATAAAAACATGGTGAATAGTGTAAATCCCCGCAAAACACTTATAGTATCCTTCAAAAAAAGAAATTTTTCCACAATTTGAGTCGCTTTTACAGCCGCACTCCATCGTATTGGATGTAATGGATTGCACACGCAAATTAAATATCTGTCTACTTCCTTGTACGAACTAAAGAAAGTATTATGATCATGAAAGATTTCGTTTTTCAGATTTCAACGGTAATATCCATTTTGACATCACTGAACCCATTTTGACTCGTTTCAGCGTGACGTCTGTATATAGGTTAGAGGATCAAAAAGAAGACCTCCATTAAAGCCCAGGGCTAGGAACGGGGAAAGGGGTGTTGCGACCGGAACGGTTACAAGGTGGGTCCTTCCCTTACTGGGGTTGAGATGCACGCACGTGCGTATGTACGTTTGTATCTCGCATAACTCAAAAACGATTAGCCGTATAGTGTTGGAACTTTGAATTTAGGACCGTTGTAACATCTAGTTGTGCACTTTCTCTTTTGATTGCAATCGACTGGACCAAAAGTATCCAAAAAAAGGCCAAAATTCAAAAGATTTGTATTTTTGACTTTTTCTTAACTGCAGTAATAAGCCCTCATTGAGAGATTTTCAACGATATATCATAAGTGGTACTTTTCATTCGTTCGTTGAGTTATAACTAAATAAACTTTTAATTAATGAAATATTTTGATCTTACAAGGGGAAGGCACATCGGTTCGAATCCGACTTCTTTTTTTAACTTTTCTTTTTAATTTAAATATATTAATTTAACAATTATTAACTTGTGGTTGTTAAAAAGTTTACAATAAATAATAATTCAATATTAACAATAAATAAAAATATATGTATATATATATATGTATATGAAAAAATATCAGAAGTTTT
The DNA here is from genome assembly GCF_047948215.1 of Lycorma delicatula. Classification (NCBI taxonomy): domain Eukaryota; kingdom Metazoa; phylum Arthropoda; class Insecta; order Hemiptera; family Fulgoridae; genus Lycorma; species Lycorma delicatula. The sequence continues at coordinate 200,944,238 of NC_134458.1, read as the reverse complement.
TAATGAAATAAAATCTTATGTACTTTTCATTTTAAAAAAAAATGTGTATATGTAATTTAATAGGAGTACAAAGAAGTCACGTGGTAACCACATCAGATTTTTTTTAATTTATATTTTAATTACACTAGCCCAAAATAAATATATTTGTTTTATTTTATTTTTATTTTATTTTTTGTACTTTTATTTATAGTCGCATTAACATTTAAAGTCATTCGGAGATTCACTCAACTCCTAAACGGAGAGGAGAGTCTTCGTTTATTTGTAACTGTTGAATCAATGGAAGTTTGTCGTTAACAGTACAAGACAGATATTTTCATTAATGCTTCGTATTTCAATTTTTTTGTTTTGATTTTTCATCTATAATTATAGATAATGTTGTACTACCACTTGTATTACTAAAATTTAACTTAATGATGTACTTAAACTTGTTCGAAGAAACGAAGATTCAGCGGGTTCTTTTTTGAGGGCAACGAATACGATCTGAAATTGTTCTTCGATGATAGATAAATTGTATTTAGTTGAAGAAAAATAAATGTTGGATGTTTAAATTAAAATTCTACAATTTTAGATGATCTTGTTCCAGTGTTTTCGTTATCTTTTATATAGGGAAATAAAGTCACTCGGTAAAAAAATTTGATGTTTTATAAGGCGACTGTGGAATCTGCTGTAATGTAATTTCTTTCACGTACGATACACACATTAAGATCTTTGTGTAAATGATTGTTCGATAGTGGAAGCATATGTTATTTCTTTTATTTAATAGGTTTGCTGCATATTGCTTCTTCTTAACCGTTTCGTTTACGTAAAGAACATATTGTTTTGTCGGTTTAAAATTATGTCCTTTAAACCAACATTAAAACTTAATAAAAGTTCAACCTAAATTATTGTATAATATGTTGAAAATAAAAATATTAATAATGAAATTATTATATAAATATCACAATAAAACTGTTTCTAATTATGTGAATATCTGTACATTAATTTGATGATCCGGCGCCTCTATGGTGCGATGAATGAACCTCTCGATATAACGAGAAGTAAGATTTGCACAATGACATTGCTTACATATGATAGGGTAGCCTTTACTTATTATCCTTAAATTTTTTTATTATGAATGAGCGGGCATCAATAGCTATGGTAATTAGCTCGGTGGAAAATGTAGCGTATGAAAAAATGCCATGCCTGACCGGGATTCGAACCCGGGACCTCCACAAAAAATGCAGAGATGCTACCGACTCGGCCGCGGAGGTCGGAATTTTTTAATACTTTCGTTCTAAAAGAACCATCCTGCTGGGTAAAACTACTATAAAATGTTTATTAACTTTCTCTGTATAGGTGATTAGTGAATTTCCCGTGAATGTAACTCACAATAATTTAACTTTAAATTTAAGTAGCATAAATCGTATTCTGGTGCTTTGAAAATAAATTTAAAGGTGATATCCCGTTTCTAAATAATAAAAATTCATAAAAATTGTTAATTCTGTTTTTTGGTATTGTTCATTTTATTTCTATAACAATAGGAACAGCATTGAACTATCTGATCGTACAAAAACTTCTCTCTTTTTGATTTTATTACTTTAATGAAATTAAATTCTAAATACGGATGATAATAAACTGAGTTGTAGTTTAATAAACAGATCTTCATTTTAATTATTATTAAAAATAACAATGAAGACTTAAACTTAAAAAAGTACAGAGTTTAATGTGTACTTTTTTAAACTGTGCGTGGGTTTTGTAAAATTGAGAAAATCTTTGCCTTGCTCGCACGGCTTCTTTCAACAGACAGTACTCATTTACTAAGTTACGTTAAAATTAATGAGAATTTCAGTGATTGTGTTATTTTTTTTCTGAAAATAATTATTTTTTAAGACAATATTTTTAGCATTTTATAATATAAATTTTATAAAATTTACTCGATATGATTTCTGTCATGTTTTCAAATGTGTAGTACTGTTTTATAATAATCAGCCTGCTTATACTTAGTAGCATTCCTGATTAAATAGGAATTTAATGATTTATTAAATAAATGAAATCGTAAAATTTATAAATTATATTAAACATTTTTCATTTTAATTGCAGTATTTAAATAATAATAACGATAGCAATTATTATTCTTATGCGTGAGTTAAATTTTAAATGCTTTTAAAAAACGTAAGTATCTTCTTCATCAGGTGTAGATTCATTCTTCATCCGGGGGGATTTTGAGATTCAACTGATACGGAAGGAGATAAGGGGAAAGGAAGCACACCCTACTAAGAAAAAAAAGTCTTGTTAATCCGTGCCTATTTGACTTAGAATATTTCACTCATTAACTTCTAGGTTATACACAGGATCGTGGACGAACATCAATATAAAAAAAAAAAAAAAAAAAAAAAACCACTCAAAACAGTATAACCGTGAATCAAAACTTGAAACTTTACGTATGTGTTCAGTATCCTTTTGACTATGGAACCTCACTACGTATCCAGTAAAAAAAGCCAAAAAACCAATCAAAGTGGTAATTATCGCAGAGCTAGAAGAGCTCAATCTCTTGGCTTGAGTATCCATACTCGACTAACTTGAAGGACCTGGAATTACCATATCGTAGCCGAATATCCTCACCTTTATTTAAGGTCCCAAGAATTCTCTTTTTATCCTCTTCCATCCGGCTACATAACAATTCACTTATTGTTATCAATTGCCTAGGAGACGATTCACCGACTCTTGGATGCAAAATTTGTTGATAGAGCTTGCAACTGCTACTGCAGAAGGTTCTGTCTCATAATAAAAACAATATGCATTAATCAATATTTTGTAGTGAACTCTATTCTGCCTTCTTTCCTAGTTAATAACTTTTGGCCTGACCGAAAGCCTCCATGTTGATTTCCGGAGTCCCATTAAGGTTATCATTATTATCTTATACTGCACATTAAACTATTTTTTATTTGGGACTTCAAAAGCATTTAATTATGCTGTGTATATGTACTTCGTCCCAAATTCTTTAGGAAACAGATGCACAATAAGTTTTAAACAATTCTTTTTATAGCGCTTATTTTATTTATTTATACGGTAACAACTGCCTTACGCCCACTTACAGTTACTGATCAATGATAAATGAATTTTAACGTGCTAAAAATGTCATAACAGACTGGGATTCGAAACCCGGGAATAAATACGCTATGTGTCCCGAACACATGAGCGTCTTTGTAATAAAATTTTGTGTTTAATTGTGATTTTTAGATACACGTGTATGTAATCAGTGGTAATATACATTTCAGTAGTGTAATATATATTAAAAAAAAGTAACTTACATTTATATTTACATTTCATTCATATATATATATATATATATATATATATAATTTTTTTTTTAATATAGCTATGAAAAAATTGGCAAACGTTACGGTAATGTTTTAAACTGAATGTGGGCTATTTAACGTTGTCACCTTGGTTTTGGTTTATATATAACTGTTTTAACAAATAGTTTAACGTTCATTGCTAAATTCAATGTCATTGTAATATGAAAAAAGAAAAAAAAAATCTTTAATTATGTTGGTGGCGTTATTACTTACACAAAACTCATTTGCTTACAAAATTATTACAGTTAAAGTTATTACTTACAAAATTATTTTTCTCATTTTTGTAGAAGGATTATTATAAATATACATATGTATAAACGTTTAGAATAAAACAACCTTTTTTACTTTCCCTTCTAGCGCTATAGCAGACTATAGCTTTAGAAGGGAAAGTATTGTAATCGGTGCATGAATCCATCGCGAGGCTGTAAAGCCTCCTGCGCAGGTGGGAGATAAGCAACTGTTCGAAATTTAGAACCGATGCATTGTGATCACCGTTCCGCTCCGGTACAGGACCGGCCCGAAACCGCATCCAAAATACCTCAGCCCCCTTGACTCTTCGCACTTCCATATGGCTGCCCGAACTTTCACCACTAAATCGATTAGGAGAGACTTCCCCAATACGATGGTAGCCTCGTAGGAGGTTGTTTCAAAAATACCAGTGCACACAATTAAGACTCTGCGCTGGGCACTCCTTAAATTTTGAAGAAGTGCTCTATCCATATCCAACCTATGCGCCCAAACGGGCACCGCGAAATGGGTCATGCTTTCAAAGACACCTCGTTACACCATGTACGTTTGACAGCCCGACAACCCATAGTCTTTCCGAGCAATCCTCCTAAGTTTGTGCATCACTGAGATGGCGTCCGCTGCTACTTTCCTAATGTGGTTGCTAAACAGCAACTTCTCATCAAATAAAACACTTAGAACACTCGAAATCGGCTGTTTACACAGCATTTATACTTAATGTGGGGGTTCTGACTTTACGATAATTTATCTGCACCCTTGAGAAGCATGTACTTCGTTTTGGGCACAGATATCTTTAAATTTTGCATGTCCATCCAGCCCTCTGCGGTTGACAAAGCCGTCTGCGCTCAATCTTCTAGCTGCCATCGTGTGTTACCACGAACTAATAGAAGACCAGATTCCACAGCAAGAGACTGAGAAAGGAACCCTGCGGGCTTCCCCAGGTCACTGAAGTTTCCACAACTAGGTGTGCATCTTTAAACAGAGCCGGGCGGTTAGACAAGTAGTCACGTACTACAGCTTGTAGGGCTACGGGAAAATTGCGGCGTTCCAACTCATAGACGACAGAACTCCAACCCAAGGAAGGAAATGCTACCTTTATGTCAATAAAAATTGCCAAAACATATTTACAGTCGGCGCTTTTCACCTCGATAAGAGCATTTAAGATGCAATCCTCGGTGCCAACCCCTTTCATGAAGCCATACTGGCCTCGATTTGGAAAGCAGTTCATATCGATGCTTTCCCAATACATTTCTAGTCGTCTGCTAGTTGTGAAGTCACAGATGAGAGGTAGAATTAAATAAATGAATAATATTTCAAGTGGAAAAAGTATTTAAAGTGGCCGCTAGTACCGCCACACCCGCGCGAATGAAGAACGATATGCGCGCGCGCTTTAGTTAAATTCATTGAATTAAATAAACATTATTGTATTAAAAAAAAGATAAATATTTCAAATTAAGTTGTATGTGTAAGTCGTGCATCAGAAAAAATCGGGAAAGTCCTACAACTGTGTTTTCAGCTTTTTTTAAATTTTTTATGAGATATTAAACCTAGCTGATGCATCATAGATGAAATGTTTTTCTTCTTTGCAAACAATCAGAATTAGAAGCAGAAGTTTTTGCTCAGATCTGCTGTGTTTGTAGACCCGCGTGTTTATAATACATTTATCATCTTTTTGTATTTTTAATTCAAACATTATTTTATTGAAATTTTTGTTTAAAAAAAAAAGATAAACGTTTTTTTTTTAGAAAAAAATACTGTTTCTTTTACAAGACGTAGCTTTTATGCAAGGTTTGTTTTATTAGAAAGAAGTTTTATTATTTCTCCAGCTATTGCAAGCGTAATCGCTTACAACTAACCTAATTTCTTCTTTTTTTATGACCAGAAATGACTTTTTTAGCGTGAGAAAAATGTTTTTATTGTCCAGAAAATTATATGTTAACGGTTTTAATATTAGTAAACTATCTTAGATACAAGGGGTATCAGTGGTGCAAGAATTGCTTTCTTTAGGAGTAATTTTGTTATTTTGTCATGTGAACCAACAGGCAGCGGGTACTCCTTACTTTACTCCTTATCGTTACCTCGTTATCCTGATATGAGATGTTTATTAACTTGGGAATTTCTATACTATTTTTAGGAGAGTCAGGTAGAAGAAGAATGCATTCTGTCAGTTCCCGTACAATTATAGTTACGATAGCTTACATTCATAAAGATTTATTGACCGATGGGAGGTTTGTTTAACTAGAAAATTCATTTCATTTTTTTTTTGTGCTCATCTAAACTAATGTTGGAACGTTTTTTCAATTTTTATGAAATATTACAGGAAGGTTCCTTTTTATTAGATAGGCATGACAATTTATCTATAATGATTTGTTTTTTACATAAAATCTTATATTTCAAATTGGCAGAGACTATCTTTCTGGCAAGACATAATTAGGAATGCGGTACAGGAAGATAGTCACTCCCCTTCTATTCCTGATACGATATTGGCCACCGCGCATCCTTTTTTTTACCAGTAAGGGTAGTATTCAGTACTTGCTACTGTAATATCAACTGCGTCGATATCGTTTGCAGTTGTTACAAGCTCTAAAGTCTACAGATTATGGTTTGAGTGCTAGCTTCGCAAATGAACTGATGTACCGTAACGATGAAGACTTTATCGTGTCGTATTCAGTGATGAATCAACATCTCATGTTAATGGAAAAGTAAACGCTCATAATGTGCGTATCTGGGGATCATAAAAATCTCACGAAATATTGCAGCGTGAACTGAATCTATTTTGTGGCGTATCTTGACAGCAAGTTTACTGGCCGTTGTTTTTCGCAGAAGCAAGTGTGTCTGGAGTGAACTATCGTGATATGCTACAACTGTAGCTCATTTTTCAACTGCAATACGAACCACAGAACTTTATTTTGCAACAAAGTGGTGCGCCTCCTCACTAGCATAACGCTGTATGTGATCGGTTGAATGAAATTATCCCCGACCGCTGCCTGGATTTGTCGCCAGGGATCAGATGACAGGGCTTGTTTGCCGTGGCCTCCACGATTACCCGATCTGACCCCGTGCAATTTTTTTCTTTAGAGATTTATAAAGGATCAAGTGTATGCGCCACCGTTACCAGCTGACCGACCCGACTTAAAGCCGCTGTCGCATCGATTACTTCAGACTTGCTGATTAAAGTTTGGGCAACGCAAAAAGCATTTTTTGTTCGTATACTGTTAGGTCAGGGCATCACCGACCATGACAGATGTTAGTGAGGTAGGTAAGAAGCGTAGCCGTAGGAGGGGGCCGGAGCCTTATCCTTCGACCTCCTCGAACACTGGACCTGACAACGATAGTTCAGAGCTAGATGTAGGAGTGACAACCCGCGAGGGTATGGACCCACTGTTTGAAGAGTTTTTGTAAGCCGACGGGCAGGCCTGGCAGCTCTGCTCTTTTGGCCCGTGATGTTTTGGTAGAACTGGGTGGCTTTCTTCCTATTTAGCAAACCCCAAGTATACTAGTGCTGCTATCAAGAAAAGATTATTGCCCCGACTCGAATTCTTCCGAGCGCTTTTCATAGCTCTTATTGAGAGGTTCGAAAATTTTGTCTCACGGCCTCAAGTAACTGTGGCTAAGAAACCGGCCCTGGCTCCGATGCAACCCCGTAGGTATGCTGAGGTGGTCAGGGAGAGACATGGAACCAGCCAGTCCTCTAAAAAACCTGACGTTGCGTTTGTTAATAGCGTGGAGGGGTTGGCTGTGACCAGCAGTCAGCTGAAGAAAGACCTCCAGGTTGCCCTTTGGGGTGACCAGAAAGGTCTTAAAATTAGGAACATTAAGGAGACCGGCAAGGAATTAGTTGTGGTAGCAGATGATACGGAGACCATTCTGGCAATTAGAGATTCCGCGGCGGTTAAGCGATTGAATGTGAAAATAGACCCGAAAAGAACGCGTAAGCCCCGTATTATATTCTATGATATTGAACGTAACCTGACCGACGAAGATGTCTTGTTGCTCATTAGGGAGCAGAACACTGATTTGGATGAAGCCGCCTTCCGGCGGGACTGCAGGTATGTCTTTGAACGGGTAGATGTGATACCCGGAAATATTACGGAGTCTTTCAGATAAGTTCTGGTCTCTTTAAAAAATTTACGTTTGCGGGCAGACTATTTATCGATTTAGAGTCCTGCCGAGTAAAAGAATACGTGGACGTCCAAAGATGTTTCAAGTGCTGCAGATATGGTCACAGGGCTAAATTTTGTAAGTTTGCTGTGGTGTGTGCCCATTGTGGCGAAGAGGGCCACAAACGTGACGATTGTTCGCATAGGTCGGAGGCCCGGCCTATGCTAACTGTAAGAGGTTGCACAAAAATCATGAGTACCCAGTTGTTAGTAAGGAGTGTGGCTGTTACGTAAGGGCCGTTATACTATAATATAATTTCTTAGATGGTTAGGTAATCAATGGTTATGTAATCCAGGTTGAGTTAGGTGAGATTGTAGAGAGACGAAGCCTCGATGTTGTCCTTCTGCAGCACCCATATGTAATTAGGGATGATCTGCCAGGTTTTCACAGTAAGAAAATGTTTTGTGTAGGGCATAAAACATTTTCTTTTTGTATGTCTGCTATTCTGTGCAGGAAGTCGCTTGATAGTGTCTTTATACGGCAGGTTTGATGCGCATCATGTTGTGTTCAGACTTGCCATTCGCGGACAGAACCTTACAGTTGTTAGTTCATATTTCCAATACAGGGATTCCACTGAGGAACACCTAGCGAGATGGGATAGGATCCTTCGTATTGCGGATAATGGTCCAATCCTTATTGATGCCGATGACAATGCAAAGTCGCTTTTCTCGCACAGTGGGATCACTGATCATGGCGGTGGCCTAATTGACAGTTTCATCGAACAGCACAATTTTGAGCTCTTTAACGTTGCAGACCAGCTGGCCACTTACGTTGGTACGGTTAACGTACGACGGGCCTTTTCAGGTACAAATATTGACATCACCATTGGTAGGGAGATCCCTGTCAGGGTCCTTGACTGGTCTGTGGTCGATGATTGTTCTAGCGATCATCGGTTGATAGTATTTGAAATAGTGGATAAGCTGCGCGATGGCCATGAGGGACACTTTTATGTTTTCCTGTGGCGCTTCCTGCATAGGAAGGCGGACTTGGAAAAATTCTCCTCTTTGTTGGAGTCCAGACTGGAGATGTTTTCTCAAGACCTCGACGGCCTACCATTGGATGTCTAGGCAGAAAATTTCACCTCTGCGGTGGTGGCAGCGGCTGAAGCCGCCATTCCTAGAGCCACTGGCCGGAAACGTATATCTGGGTGGTGGTCTCGGAATCTGACAGCAATGAAGCAGTCTGTGAACCGACTCAGAAGGGCTGCGAGAGGGCGTTGTGTATAGAGCCCTTAGACATAAGTGCAGGAAAGATGTCTTCCTGTGAGCTTTGTCAGTCCGTGAGGAGTGGTAATTGATAAGGACCGTGTCCTTAATATTTTGCTGAATTATTTGCTCCCGGATGACACTATGGTGGGTGAGGTTTCATACCACCGGCCTGTCAGGCGGTTCACGGAGATCCGGAGGCGGAAGTGCGCAGGTGATCAGTAGCATGGCACGGAACAAGGCCCCCGGATATGATTGTATCACAGTGGAGCACCTCGTCCGAGAGCTTCCAGTGGTCTTTAGTTCTCTAATTAGAATATATAATAGGTTGCTCTTCGCCGGCCACTTTCCGGCTCGTTGCAAGCATGGAGACTTGGTGTTGTTTAAAGGTGGCGACAAAGATCCTACTGTTAGTTCTTCTTACCGTTCACTAACGCTCTAGCCCGTGATTGGAAAGGTTTTTGAGAAGGCCCTATATTTGCGTAGTAATGTTAGATTGGCCACTGAACATTTGCTGATGAACAATCAGGATGGTTTCCAACCGGCAAGAGCACTGAGGATGCCTTAATAAAGGTGATGGATTTAGCTTCCTTCAGTCCATGTAATTATGTATTAGGGATTTTTCTGGACATATCCGGGGCATTTAACAACTTATGGTGGCCCTCTGCTTTGCTTCAGATGCAGAAGCGTAAGTGTACACAAAATGAACTAGAGCTGCTCTCAAGTTATTTCAACCGTTTCCCTGCGTGATGGTGGCTCGGAAATTCGTAAGACTTTAACTAAAGGATGCCCTAAGGGCAGTGTTCTGAGTCTCCTTTGGATCACAGAATTCGATTCGATGTTGCGTTTAAGGTTGCCATGTTGTTGTCGTGTCATCGCTTATGCTGACGACGCGCTGCTATTGATTGAAGGGGATTCGCGTAACGTGGTAGAATTTCGAGCTGCTCGTGTTTGTGAGACACTCCGACTGTGGAGTCTCCAACATAAGATGATTTTCAGCCCAGATTAAACCACAATTATGTTTCTTAAGAGTTGATTGGCTGCTTCCCGACGAATCCGTGTTCGGATAGCTGGTCTTCCCATTCGGTACGTTACGACTCAAAAATTCCTGGGTGTTATCCTTGATGAGAATTTTTGGTTCAAGGAACATCGACAGTATGTAGCAAAAAAGGCCGCTGAAGCTTTTTATGGAATCCGTGGAGTCATTCATCCCGATTGGGGGTTGAATTACCGTACCATGCTTATCCTTTACAAAGGTGCACCGAAGCTATTATACTGTATGCTGCGCCTGTTTGGGCTCACCGCATGGCTTTTAGGTATTTCGTGGACATTTTGCTGCGGGCTCAGCGACTCCTCTTGCTGGCTGTAATAGGCGGTTACAGAACAGTCTCGCGGGAGGCAGTCTGTGTTATAGCCGGAGTCAAACCAATAGATATCTTCGCTAATGAGCGTAAGGAACGCTACATTTCCAACGTAAATAACCTATTGACGTCAGAACGAAAGCAGGAGATTGAAGACCGGGGCCTTGTGTCTTGGCAGGTCAGGTGGGACGACCTGTGGGGGACACGCATGGTATATTTCTCATAGTGTCTGATTTAGGTGCGATTAGGTGGGTCTCCCCCAATCGGTATATCATACAGTTTCTCTCCGGTCATGGTGCCTTTCGGGCGAGTTTGCTAGGTTTCGTTTGGTGGATTCGAGCCAATGCCCGGACTGCGGAACTGATGATACAGTGGACCACGTCCTCTACGTCTGTCCCTGATACGAGGTCGAACGTTAACGAGCTGTTAGGGAACTTGAGAGAATACATTCCTTACTGGATCTCCGTACCACTTGGACGATCTGCGAGGAATGGTCTATAGTGGCTGTTTTTCTTCACGCCCTTGCGATGTGTAGGTCTGCAGAGGGAGTTTAATCGAGGTCCTCGATCATGGTAGGATACCCGTGGCTAGGGTTCCGGCTTAGGCATTGGATTGGTTGGAGGCAGGCGCATTGGCATCGTGCCACGATTGCATTGGTATTATTTGTGATTCGCTTTGGAACTCCTTGTAGTGAGGGTGACCCCGCCGCCGGGGTATGGTACTCGTGCAACTGGGGCCATGGCTTTCCTCCGCCGGTGGCGGTCCTGATCGTCACTTGGTAATGCCACGTGTGACACCATGATTGGACCGGGTAGGGGTGCGGGGTTTGTCCCCGGCTCCTGCGCGGACCGGAATGAGGTTGCGTTTCCCTTGTTAGGCGACCTGTAATCAGTTAGAGGGTCTAAGGACGACCTCCGGTGAAGCCCCTAAGGGCTTTGAACGAAAGGAGGTTGTGTGGCGACCGGTAACGTCACATGGTGGGTGTCTTCCTCCTACGGGGTTGGGATGCTCACATTGAACACTTATAGGAAAAATTGTTTGAGTTGCTCTTTCATTTCATGTATTTATCAATAAATAAAACTTAGTAAATATTACATAACTCTAAAACACCGACATTCATTTTGAAACAGTATTAGAAGAATTTTGAATCCAGTATTATACATTCTGTTTTGTAGTTTCATGATTACTTTTAATAATTCTTATTGTTACATATTTATCTTTTTTATTTTTATCACTATTTTTCTTGTGTATAATTATTACAAATCGAATAATATTTTTGAAATTTATTTTTCAATTACAGTTTTGATACTTCAATAACACGTTTCAAACAATACTACTTTTCGAATTAGAGAAAGTGGGAACGCATTTTTTTTCAAATGCTCTTTTATCCATAAACACTCGCATATATCTGACGAATTTTTTTTAATAACGATCTTATGAAATTCGGTTGAGCCGTTCTGTAGTTACATTTCACTCGAATATATTACCTTTCTTTATACTCGTGTGGAAACGTGATTTTGTCTTTTTGAAGTTTCATTAGTAGTATCAAATGAGGTAAACCTTACGAAAAAAGCCGTTTTTTCGTGATGTTTCAAATTTAACAAATATTTATTAGTAATATTTAGAAAAGTTAATGTATTTTTTATCGTATTCTTCACGTTGATTTTTTTATATTTTTTATAATTTCATATCAGTTACGTTTCGACGTCGAAATATAGGATTTTAAAAAACGTTTTACCTAAACATTTATTATTAATCATTAATATTGTGGAAATAGAATGAAATTATTTTTCGGAAACGTATAATTTTTGTTACTGAAAATTATTTTGCAAAAATAGTCTTACATTTCGACGTTTGGCCTTAAAATTGAATTTAATTAATCGTAATTCTATTTGTTTTATGCGTATTTCAAGGTAAATAGACATTTGAAGACGTTTATTTAGTTATTGAGGAAGTTTAACGATAAATAAAATATTATACGTTAAATCTCCGACATAAGGAAATAATAAAAGTGTTTTGATTTTTTTTTATGTTTATTTTATATACACAAGCACGTCTGGATACGTCCATATATATAGCTTTAACGGTAGGTTATAAAGAGTATATACTGTGGTGTACCCTGACGGATTTGCAAAACAATACCTTGACCGCTGACAAGAATAACCAGCTATATTTTTGGTACCTACGTCATCATTACATCGTTAAAGTATAAGCAGAAGAGGGGTGATTTTCAAGACACCATCTTGTCTACCGTTTCCATCTAAGGCGTATATTAACATATACTTGTTTATATTACAACCACAGAAGTAATAAGGTAATAGGTTACGTGTGCTCATGTCCATTGTTTTTTTCTATTCTTTGTACGATAATAACTAACCGAGATATAATTTATAAAACAAGATTGACCTAAATTTTACACCATTGCAATTTGGATTTTTTTGTTTTTATTTTAGCTTAAGACGCGAATATCTCTCTTATTCATTTTTTTACTTTTAAAAGCTTGAATAAATAAACTTCCTTGAACTAAATAAAACAAATTATTTCAATGTCATTTTTTCTTAAACATTACTACAAACTTATTTAAAGTGTTTTCTTTTAATGTATACCCTGCAATACGAGTTTAGTTTTTTAATCCTGGTGGAAAATACGAGGTTTATTTTATTATTATTATTTTTAAAATATCGATTTAAAAACACTTTAAATTAAATATAACAAACTGCACCGTTTAAAATCATTTACATAAATAAATAAATAAATGGGCTTTTCACCTGATAACTGTCATAAGTTGTTTTACGAAATTAATAAAATTAACCCCAAAAATCAATATAAAATTATTTATGAAATAATAATAATAATATTACAAATATTTTTAAAGATTTTTAAAAACTTGCTTTATACTTTTTAGTCGTACATTAATCAAATTATTATCATACATTGCATGAGTTTAGTAGGTTAATTTGGATTTAAAACCCCTCTTAGCCGTTTTGCAGATTTTGACATTTTTACACCCGCACCCTTAATTTACCCGCGTACGGATGGATGTTTGCAGAAATAACGGTTGAATATTGTATTGTCACCCGACCTTAGTAATTGTTCAAAATTTCATCAATAGGCAATGTCAGGATGTATGTTAAATTATTACACCCGCACCCTTAATTTACCCCCGTCCGAGGGAATGTTTGCAAAACTAATGGTGAAATATTGTATTGTCACCCGACTTTAGTAGCTGTGTAAAATTTCGTCATTCGACAATGTCAGGAAGTATGTTAAATTAAGGACGCAAGATTTGAGGACAAACATGAAAAAATTGAAAATTAAAAAAAAATGGTGTGTTAAAATAAAGCAAGTAAAATCTATTTGTTCTTATTTCTATATACAGCGTTTTATACCCTGAATTGCGCATAAATTATCTCAATATTACATCATTACGCGAACAGCGAGTTGCATCCTAGATTAGGATATTTTATAACCGACAAACTCCGTTCCGCACAGTTTAACCGAGTTAAATAAATACTTAAGTAGATAGTATTGGAGAAATAGGAAAATTTAATATTAGAAAATGAACGCGAATTTGTTTAATACTGAATTATAAAAAATACAAACGATACAATTTTATTTATAAAATTTAAGATTCAAATTAAAGTCGTATCTTTAAAATTACCGATAATTAAAATACCCCGAACGTACTGCAGTCTGCCCTTTTCATGATATTTACTTATTTTATTTTTTTTTTTAATTTATTTTGTTTACAGGACCCCTTTATTGTAACAGGTTTTTTTACACTTTTTAGTTTGATATAACTATCTTTTTAAAATTCTAAAAGAATATTTATAAAATTATTGAACGATATGTAGGCTTTGTAAAATCGACCGTTAAATTTCACGTGAAATTATTCGCATTAGTTCTATTCTTTCTAAATTAGCTGTGAAACTGGACCTCACTGTCGGTTTAAAAATTGCATTTTTCGATGTGTATTGTTGATCGAATAATCTGAATATCGTTTTAATCTGTAATCTTGTAGTTATTTGCCGATTAAGTCGTAAAAAAACACAAGCCTGCGATGATTGTGTTTTTTAGTTTTTAATAATTGATTCTTAGGCATTTTTTTTAGCGCTGAATCCGAAAGTAGCCTTCATTTTTTCCATCACGTCAGGATTTTTCGCAAATTGCAAATTTCTCGGTGTAACATCCAGCAATAGTCTCCCATCATCGTAGTAGTCCATTTTCCTTGATACCTCCTTTCCATTTCTTTCATGTCCTAATGAAATATCTCACCTATCTCTTCGCTAAAGGCACCCAGATTTTCAAGAAAACAATTTACATGTGAATTTAGGAAGTGAACCTTCGAGATCATACAACAGCCTAAATTTTTGTACTTCTGCAACATGTTCTTCTCTACGATCGATTTGAAGTTGGGATCCTTCTTATTGCCCAGAAACTTGGTTACTACGTCTTTAATGGCTTCCCAGGCTTCATTTTCGGCAACTTTCATTTGTTTCTCAAAATTTTAATCTTTCTAATGTTAAGACCAGTAAAGACACCCTCTTTTAGTTTGGCGATCGATAAGACTGGACATTTGTCACAGATGTATTTAAAACGTTTACCTTCTTTTGGTAAGGCTTTGGAAAATCACTTCATCAAGCCTAACTTGATATGCAAAGGAATTTTATTCGGATATATGAGAGCTTTTTGGAGCTCATTTTTGATTCCAGGTTCTAATGAAGCTCTTTTCGGCCAATCATTCCTTATACAATGATTTTTAGCCTCTCCTATCCCATTCACACAAAAAACAAGGAAACTCCTCCTTGCTGTCCTAGGAGTATTAATATTATTTTGAGATCCCCGCACTTAATCCATTTATGATTGTCATATTTAATTTTCTCGAGAACAAATTTTAAATTATCGTGACCCTCTTTTAAATGGTCAGAATGTCCGACGGGTATCGACGGATACGTATTCCCATTGCGAAGGACAACTTTGAGGCTTCTTTTGGACGAATTTATGAACAGTCTTGAATCGGTACTTTCGTATGGAATGTTAAATCGAGTCGAAAGACCACGAACATCAGTGCTGAAGACTAATTCTCCTTCTTCCGAAAAATATGGAGGAAAATCCTTTTCTCTTTCCTGAACTAGGAAAATGAGGTGCCAGATGCTAGAAAGTTCTCTTTAAACCTCGAACCAAGAAATTCTGAATTTTCTTTGGTCAGATGTAAGTATCGAACCGAATCGTTTACTTCAGACTGTAAATAAAGCTCTGGTGCACAGCTACCTCCGGTTTCGTACGCCTCGATGATATCTTCATTTAAATTACTTGTGGAACCGTCTATTTCAGGTAAATTTTCTGGTGGAATCGGCTCTGGTACGTCTGGACCAAGAGGAAACGGGCGTAAAGCGGATGACTTATTTGGATAGATAATTCTTTTTTATTATTCAAATTGAAACCGTAAACACCAGTCGAACAAAAGTAATAATCATTGGTGTGATTTCTTGGCTCTCGCTATAGCACTGGAACTCCAAATCTGAACGCTTCTTGTTTACCCTTTGACCACCGTCTAAGTTCTTCAACACATGTATAGCAAACGTAGTGGGGTGTTCAAGTTTTCACTCAGAATATGCCTGTTTTCACTCAGAATTACGTGAGGTACACTTGTCGAACAATTTTATATTTGCTTTTTGCCTTTCCACCATTAAGTTGCCTCAAATTAACAAAAAGATTCTGTAGAATATTTGCAGCCTCTTGAAGCCATTTTGAAAACAAAAAGTTTGCTTTATAGCCTGAAAATATATTTTCCACCGACAAAAAAGGCGTTTGATCACGGAGGACGGATAAAAACTCGATTTACGCACGCCGATGGTTGAATCAGTATTGAAAGTAGTTGCACGGTGCATGAGTGGCGCGGATAACTGCTAATAAATATGTTACATCTTGTTGAGTCTTGTCACAACCTGTCGGCCAAGCTCTCCCACCGTCTTGTCATCTTCAACCCAAACCCCCTCCTCAATCATCCTCTTTAGACCACTCAAGTATTTAGCTATAAGAATGTATAGTATAAGCCAAAAAAGTAAATATATCATATTAATTTATTATAAAAAAAAATGTTTTATGTCTATTTTACAGTATTACATTTTCGCAATTTTTCAACGAATTTTGAAATTTGTGATTTGCGAAAAATCCTGACGTTATGAAAAGAATAAAGGCTATTTTCGAATTAAGCGCTAAAAAATACATAGGAAACAATAATCAAAAGTTAAAAAATAAATTATTTAAAAAAAAAAAAAATGTTTAAACAGGTTTGTGTAATAGATCGGATATTTCAGAAGGTTGAAAAATGATAAACTAAATACATAGTTCAACCGTCTCCCGTTTCACTTTCATCAGTTTTGTATTCTGTTACTAAATTTAGCTCCGGAAATTTTCTATGTCGGTTCTGGTCGAGTTCCGACCAAATGACAACCGATTAATTGAGCCTAATGCCAAACCGATAATAATGAGTTGTGAACACGTTTTTCAAAATCAACTGCTAAATATTTGGAACAAAAGCCTCGGTCAACTGTTCTCACGCTTTAACTTGAGTCCGGTCATCATCATCGTCATCGCCATCGCCATCTCCATCTCCATCATCATCATCATCATTATTGTATTTATTACCGTTGTTATTATTATTAATTTTCCAGGTTGTAATTTGAACATTTTAAACCGACAAACTGTAATTATATAAATATTCTACATTGACAACAACCTCTCAATATCCTGATCGATCCGCGGAACATGCGACAATATTTTCACTGGACATTTTTTCCCGTTTATATATATAGATATATAGAATCATTACCGGATTTGGCACGATCAGTAGAACATCCCAAACTATTGTTATATTTAATCGAAGTTCGCGTATACTCAGAATATCTTGTTAAATAGTTCCTTTTACCTCCATACTTATTGAGAAAGATTTGGGCGATTGGTGGTTTAACCGTGCGGCTTCCAACGATTTTCGGGTAGAAGAATTTGACGCAAGCGAGTTCCAACGATTTAATGTGGCAATAATGAATAACATAACAGATATTAGGTACTGGCAACGTTGTGTACTATTTATTTTTCATTTATGTATAAAATAAAATTTTATGGCTCGATTATTAATTTATTAAATAAATAATATTATTAATATCATAAAATATTATTCAATATTAACATTATATTATTATGCATTATAATAATATTTAATTTATTAAATTAATAATTATTAATTTTATTAGTGTATTATGAAAGCGGTTTATGAGGCTGAAACAGTGATAACGATAAAGGACGTTTTCCTGGAAGTTTAAATTTCTGTATTTAATTTTCATTTTAAGCAGGCTTTATCAGTACAGAGTTTTGATTTGTTACCGATCGCATAAAAAATGAAGAAACTAATTATGATGTGCGGAGCCTTTTCTTATTTACCGCCCGAGCTCATTAACGTTGCTTGGATAAGTATAATGGCTGATACTTCACAAAACGAACATTTAAATAAATTCTTCGATTATTTTCTACAGTGATGGCTATGAATTCGGATTATGTAGACGTCGTTTTTGAACTGTTTTCAGCAATCGACACCGAATAACAACTATATTCGAATCGTAGCACGAAAGGCTATGAACAAGAGATAAGTTTTAAAAATAAAAAAAAACATGACTGCCGAAAAAAAACATTGCTGACAAACACTGCATTTTTTGTTCTGGTTTGGCTCCATCGTGATTTTGTATTTTAACAGCAAATATCCCCTTTGAATTTTTAAAATCGGAAGATTTGTTGCGAAGATATAACAACATTTCCGAATAACCGTGTGTTAGATCGAATGTACCTGATACATGCAGAAGTTAGTTTTCAACCTACTAACAAACACCCCGTTTGAATTTTGAAAATCAGACGACTGTTTGCAGAAACATTATAAAATCACCCAATCGATCCTCCCAAAACAGCGCCCCAGGGGCATCCCATTTGTTATCAGTTATTATTAAGCCCGTTATTATTAAACAGAACTATTTTAAATCTGTTTAATATTATTTTACTTTATTTAACGTAAATTTAATTCTATTAATTTTGTAATATTATTTATTCGATTGATTCGAATCATTCAGGTGAAACACAGCTCACACACTGGTAGAGGCTCACAGTTCATTAATTCAATTCATTAAAGTTTGTGCTTCAGCCGGAAAATCTCCGATACTACATATGACACTTCCAGTGAGGTAAGGATTCCAACACGGGGTGTACATCTAATTCGGTTTAGCCGTTCAGCTGCTGCGGTGGAACAAACATACACACATACATACACCCTAAATACATTACACTCCTTTTTCGGCAGTCGTGTAAAAAGAGTATACGACTAATATTTTTAAAGAAATTAAAACAGGATTTTGAGCAAAATAACAGTAAATTTAAAAGTTTGGAGCTAGCTAAACCGGGAGAAAAAAGAAAAAGAAAGTTCGTAAAACTACATGAAATAATTAGCAACATATTAGCAATGTAAAATGAAAATATTATTTTAAGAAAATGTGTGTAATGCTGTCACGTACAGAAATTAGAATTAAATTATTATTTGAAGAAAATAAAAATTAAAAAAGGTTAACAAGAATGTTAAATTTTTAAATATAAAATTTATTTAATGAAAAAACAGAAATTACAGAAAGGATAAAAATAATAATTTTTCCAAGTTTAGTTCAGTTTTATAGCAAATGCCACCTGACAAGGCTGCAAGGTCGTACAGGTTATTGGCTTAGGTGATTTTATTTTAAGTAAAGAATAATGTTTTATCAGTCAGTTTTATATTTTGAGTGTTTTATGTAGCTCAGCACCTCCACTTCAGTTTGTTTGAACAGTACGAATTGAATTAGATAGCTGAAGTAGAAACAATAGTTCTATAACTGTTAAGATAAATATAGTGCTTGAAATTGCTATTAAGTTACGTCGGATTTCTAATTATTTTAACTTACGGTGTAGGGTTTTCAGTATTGCCAGTTTTGTTAAAGAACTCGCACGAATCAGACACTTCTACTTGTAAACTACGGAAACGACACGATTGTTTGAACGTCAAAAATTACTACGTCGGGACTAGTACGGCGCCAAAGATTTCAAGCGTATATTTACCAATATAATTTTATTCATAATTATTTAAACGTTCGATCAGTTGCGGTTTTTCGTATCTCTGTGGTGCTTGAGTTATAGGAGCCGTTGTCACTCAGAATTGCTTTCTCCAGCGGTATATTCGATTCAGTGATAAACCCAACGGGAAATCACTTCCTTCCTCAGTTTTCTTTAATAAGCCTGTCATTAGATGCTTGTTATTCTTCGTTATAATGTGTTTGAGGAAAGTGACTTTTCTCTCTTGCTGTCTCCTACAAACGTTCGGTCGTGAACTCGGAGAGATATTAAAAGATCCGGGTCGATAAACCGTATAGTTTAATTCCTATGCTTTCGGGAAATCTACAGATATCTAACTCGGTCTTCTTGATTCGAGATTCGTAGGCGTCTGGCAGCTGCATAGAGACCTTTCCTAACTACATATAGCTTATTATATCGACCGCCTGACCGGGAAATCTAACTTCTAGTGTCTGTCACTCTGTTACGGTAATCGGTTATTAATATACGCTAGCCTTCGGTAATTTGATAATGGAAAATATTTAACGATAACTTCTAAGTAGGAAGAACAAAAAAAATATAAAAAAATTAATAAGGATTAAATACTTAATTTACTTTTTGAATTCTTTTGTTCTAATGTCAATGACTTTTAAAGTAATCAATTGTACGCGTACAAAATATAGTAACTTAATTTACGCATATTTGGTTTTTTTTTGTTTGTTATGAAATAAGAGTGTATTTTTTAATTATCTGTTTATAATTAAATACGTCGACCTCATTTTGATGTACTTTTTATTTTAAATTGTCTTATCGATACTGTATTCTTTTTTAAAGTGTTATTAACCATAACTACCTGAAACGATTACTTACATGTAAATTATGAAAGTAAATTTTTTTATATCTGTGGTGATAATATCCTTAAAGTAATATGTTTTGTGAAAGGTCATCGTTCTAAATACCTACAATATTTTTTTTTTTAGTATTTAATGAACAGAGCATTCCGAGTACGTTTGTATAACTAACCGAACGGCACCGCATTACATAGTAAAAAGAAAAATCGTATACGTTTATTATCACGATTTCAAATGCATTTTATGCAATCGTATGCTGTTTTGTTTTTCCATTTCTTGTTCGTCATTCTCTCTTTCAATTTTTCAATTATTTTACGGAAAGATGTTTAATACAAATAATGAGACGTTCTTGTTTTGACTGGAGTAAAATAAGAAACCGTACAAGAACAGATAAATAAATAAAAATCTAAAGTAAACTAAACTCGTATTTCGATTTTTTGTCGCTCATCATCAGTAATTATAAAGAAAGCGCAAGCATAAAAAAACTTCTGAAGCAATACAAACGATTTGCCTGTTTTTATAAAATTAAACTAAAATAGAACGCTAATATAATAATATGATGTCGTCACGCTGTAAGCAGATCAAGAAAAAATTAGTCGATTTTATAACAAGGTATAACCGTAACAAAAGTATAATATTTAATAAATATTTATGAAAAAAATAACCGTAATAAAAATACTGTAAATTCTCAACTTAGACTTGTACTTTTTTAATTCTACGACCTCTGAATAAAAACAAAAATATCCCAAAAATCCATTGATTACCGTACTTTTGTAACCCAATATAAATAGTTTTTATAGAATATTCTGTATTGTAAGCAAAATTTCGGCTTAGATTGCTCATAGCAAGATAGTATTGTTTGTCAGATCTTTTTATTATTTTATAGATTATCATTCATCGTATGATATGGAAGTCTTCCGATATCTAGTGTTTTTAATTCAAGTCTCAGGAATCCGAGTTCTTTATTCATTAATAAGATTTTGGAAGCTTTGTTATATCCATGGATTACAGACCAAAATTTCTTGTTAATTAAACCTCAACAACAAAATGTTGGCCGGGGACAATGTTTAGAGGCCGTTTGTGATCGAAGCGGTTATGATTCGGTGGGCCTCAAACTACCAACTTCCCGTACGGAACGAATACCGTTTAACCATCCAAACCGTCTCGTCAAATAGTATTTATTTTGTATTCGGTGATGATAATCGTTCGAGAAACGAAATGTGACATTAGTTGTTGAACATTTTTCACTTTATATAAACTTCTTGAGTGTTCTCTTGGTTATTTTATTAAATTCTTTTTGTAGTCTATTTTTTTGTTGTGCATGTTATATCTCGGTTGCCGTAACATAAAGTTGATGAGGAATCAAAACACAAGATACTATCTATTAAAGATTTCAATCGAGCGAACTAGGAAAAGCGAGGAGAGAAGCGGTTTCCCGTTGCTTTATTTATTAGGCCGAATATAGTATCCGATACAAGTACGATCAGTACATCGAAATGCAGGTGATTCCGAAGTGAGAAAATCGAGTTCGCTTCGGGTGCTTCATGTATAATGAACATCACATAATTTTTATAGCGAGCGACTCAGACCTCTTTGATATTTCACATGTCTCACAACCGTAAGAAAAAAAGTATAAGACCGGAGAACTAAGAAAAGATCGGCAACGGATTAAGAAATTGATTCATTCTTTTCTGTGAGAGATAGTTTTATTTCGGTCTAAACAGTCTTCGGTCAGTACTTGAAATTATGTGATAAATTTTTCGTTTAATGAGGTTTCTATTTTTTTCACAGTTGTCGTTTTTCTCTTGTTCACGTACGTATCGCTATAGAAAACAGCATCTGTTCCTCTGTTGATTTTAAGACTGTTTTCAAAAACAAATCGTTTTTATTTTAGATAAATAAAACCGTTATAGGCATATTAGTCGTACGTATTCCTTCAATCGACGTAGTTAATACTAGTAGGTAAAAAATCTTTTCTCTTTTCATCGGTTTACCTTTAGGAACCAAAGTAGACAGGAATTTCGTAGAATAACGACTGTCTAAAATCAATTTATGTTGTATTCTGAACGATTCAAATTCTGTGAATATTTTGTTGCAGGTTGAAATCAAATTAAAGTTATGGAATGAACGAAGACCCGTTTGTCATAGGATCATTTTGGTTATTCGTTAGTGCTAACGCGGCTGTTTATATTTCGTTTTTCATGTAATAATTTAAAAAATAATAATAACCGTCTATTTTAATCGCTTTAAAAATCTATTTTATGTTGTTTTTTCCTGGTGTAAAGCAACACAGTGGTAAAAATACATTATTTCCTGAGTTGAGATAATTTTTTCAAACTTCGTTGAAGGATTATTACAAAAGCAAATTTAAATTTAAAACGTTAATTTTTAAAAAAAAAACAACAGAATTTTCTGATTTGATCTTTCCAAATCGCATTTTATGTACTACAAAATTATATTAAATTACAAAATTTAATGTATCTTTTACATATTATGTACTAAATTTCTTTAACAAAGAGTTTTGAATTTTTACAATTTTTAAAGAGTTACAGATGTAACAACTTATCCTACAACTTTTATATTCTAACTGATTATTAATCTCTATAATCTAACTCCTACAGAGAATATAACATTGCCCTTATTAAATTAAAAATTAGAAAAACTTATTTTCTTAAATCTAATTCTAGAATAGACCCTTGCACAAATACTTAAAGTTTCATTTTAATGTCGTTCTAGTTCGTGTGAAAATCTACCTTTAATCTAATATCTCGCATTGAATTTTTGATTTTTTTTAAAACTTTCCACAAAAAAAATGGTATTAAATTTCTATTTTTTTAAAAGTGTTGTATTCTCAATCGACAGGAATAAGTAGTGCATCAATACTTAGCCCAAATACTTATATCATAATTGGAAAAAAATCAGTTCTGTAGTTTGGAAACTGTAATTTATAAGGAATTGTATTAAAATTCAGTAGTGTTGTTATCTATCGTATAAAAAAGTAGACCGACTTTTATTCTAAATCAAGAGGTTAAGATTTTTGTGAACGGTTAATAATTTTCATCGTTTAGAAATGGAATTTCGACTTTAAATTTATTTCCATATAAGAATAATATGCGCTTATGCTTCTGGTTAAATTTCAGTGGATTTCGCTTAAGGAAAATGCTCTATTAACTTATGAATAGGCAAAATCAATTAGATATACATAATGAGGAATTGTTTAAATAAAAGTAAAGTTAAAATTATCTCAGTGGGAATCAGGTCGGTTGATTTTTGTAGTTCATTAGCTATGGAAGAGGAAATTTGTTGAAGAATATATTTAAAATTACGTAGGCAAAAATCAGTAATGTGCTGCTTCAAACACAAGAGTAAAGATAATCCAATCTTCCGGGAGGTTGTAAACTGGATGAATGTCTACTGCCTGGCGGGAGCAGAAGTTTGTTTGTTTTTTATCACGGTCCTTCTGTAGTTGGATCGTTCCTTGTATAATTTCCTGTGGATATTTTATAAACGATGGTTCAGATGTTCTTTTAAACTTATTTCAGCTAATGCGTCCTTAATATTTATGTTGCTTGATGTAGACAGTTGTGTCTACAGCCGGTCTAGAAATCCTTGTTTACTGTTAGGTAAGAGACCAAAATTAATTTGAGGAGACTATCGGGGTAAAACCAGGCCTTTTGTAATACGATACAAAAAGATGAAAATATTAAAAAAATATTTCATTTAGGAAAATTAAAATGTTTAATTTGTATTGTATCAGTTCATTTATCCGTAGTCAGAAACGTATTCCGTTGACTATAAGATAAATATAACGATCGGTTCGGTGGTAATGTAAACGACTAGAAAGAGATGAAAAAATTAAAATAATTATACGAATAACAATTTCGTTTTTTTTTCTTTTGATTTTTTTCTATCGTAATGAAAAATACTAAATTCGAGCCGAAAAAGAAAAATCTAGTGCAACATATACTTTTTTTGATTTTAATGAAAGAAAGAAGAAAAAGTGTATGAGATAGAAGGTAAAATGTTCTCCTGTACAAACGACCAGGTATGAGGTGAACGTAAAAAAAAGAAGATGATGAATAGTTAATGGGAGGAGATCAGTAAAATCCAAGGTTGACAGGATTTCGGTTCTAAAGAATTAAGGCAACTAAAAACAATGAATTTTTTTCTCGAGTAAGCGTAGTGGGAACAGATAATGTGCACTTTTAAAATTTATCTCACTATGTATTTCGCCAACATAAGACTACTTTAGTCGATTTGTTTTTAAGATAACTCTTAAAGATACATATATACACGAGTATATATATATATATCACTGTACATTCATTAATTTACCTGCAATTTCTTATATTTATTTATTGCTAAATAAATTGCAAATTACGGACAATAATATCGCTAAGATATGTTTAACAAGATTTTATTATGATAAAGCATTCGCAAAAAAGTGAAAATTAGATTGCCACTTTAAGTCCCCAACTTTCCACGTCCAAGATAAATTAGCATGATAGTCAAAAAATTGAATCCCGGTCGGAATTGACTCGATAGTTTTATATTAATTATAATGTTACAAATTATCTTTAAAAATTATTTAAAACCTTCATCAAGTTTATAAAGTTCTTGTACGTATATTCAGAAGCTCATAAACACTGCACATTGTGAATTCCAACGCATGGTAGATTTTACTTTTCATTTTTTTAAATATTTCTTTTATCAGATAAATAAAGTAATGGATGAGCCAAAAAACAGGTTTTTTTTAAAGTTTTAATATTTTTTTATTTTATAACTACATTTAAAAAAATAACTTCTACTAAAAATTGTTAGTTTAATTTATAATATTTAATTATACCTTTAAACATTTTAATAATGAAAACGTCCTTAGTGATTTCCCCATTATTTCGATTCGTACATTCTTCAAGTGGAGTTTTTTCCTATCATGTGACATAACGTAACTTTGGTAGTTGCGGTAACTTCGTTATACATTTTTTCTTTGAGTTCTTCAAGATTTTGAGAGGTTGATTATTATTCAGCGATTCAACACACAAGCCCATATATCTCGGGGGTCAAGTGATATCACCGCGTTTATAGATAACGTAATCTGGAAACGGTCGTTTATCTTCATTAATCGATCTTTTGGCTGTCTAACCCGTCATTCATGCTACTGAAACCATGATGCGTGCACTGATTTCTGGTTTCTTTTCTTTCTTGAGAGATAAAAATTATTCATTCATTTTGTTCTGACATATAATAAGTAATCCCATCGTTGTCCTGAAAGTAATTTTAACAGAAATTATTCCAGATTATACTGTTGGATACGGCAACTTTTGTACTGTGCAGTAGTTCTTGATGCGATTTATTATTTTTTTAATTGCCAGATACCAGTAGTTTTATTTGTATTCGTAACTACGTAAATGGAAATTTCATTCGTCATTCATTAGCTTACTGTGATCAAGACCTTCTTTAACGTTAATTTATTCTTCTACCTCTGTTTATTTTTCGTCTTTTTTAATCCAATTAAATCGAAAGTTTTCTTTAAGAAATCGTAAAAAAACTTTTACTTATTCTAAAGTTCGATCAAATTTATTAATTATCCAAATAGTTAAATTTTTATGTTTTTTAATCATTTTGTTGAAGTAACATTAATTTTTCGCTACCTTTAAAATACAATTTTGATATATACAGAGTGATATTAAAGTACGGAAACGGCTTCATACTTCGAAACTGATGGATACTAGCAGGAAGAAACAAGTGCGGATCTACATAGTGATAAAAGTCCTACCTTATTGTATGTTTGAAATTTCTGTCCGCCATCTTATCGAATCAAATTTATTATTTTTTTTATATAGGAAGGTGGTCGTATAATTCATAATTTTCTTATGGGACGCCACCTCACTATTATCTAAGAGCACGGCAAATTTTAAATGAAACATTTCCAGATCATTGGATAGGTCGTAGCAGAGCCAAGTCTTCAAATTTAGATTAATATTTTTGGGCTTACTTAAAATATAATTTACCCAAAAAAAAACCTGTAAACATTATCGACTTGAAAAAACATATAAGAGGTCGTAAATAAAGTAATGAGACTGGTTCAGAAAAACGTTTTATTTACAATCCGATTATAAATGGACTCTATCACCTTAGAAATAGTCCCCTTGGGAAGCCACGCAACGCTTCAAAAGGTTTTCCCACTCTTCATAGCAGTGTTGGAAATCAAAAACCGGAATATCCTTCAGATGGTCGGTTAAATTTTTTAAAAATGTTTTTTACTGTTCCAAAATCGTGTTCTTTGAGGTGTTTTTTTAAAGTCGGGAACAGGAAAACGTCGCAGGGACTCAAGTTAGGTGAATAAGATGGTTGAGGAAATACAGGATTGGTTTTCTTTGCCAAAAACTCGTTAATTGAGAGTGCAGTGTGACAAGGTGCATGATGCAACATCCAGTTGTCTTTGATGGCTGGTCTCATGCGAGCACTTTTTTCCGCAGTCTTTCAAGAATTTCTCGATAAACATATTGATTTACAGTCTGTGTGCAAGCAAAAACCCCTTGTGGACAATGCCATTACCATAGAAGAAACAAATTAGCATGGTTTTGATATTTGATTTGATTATTTTTGTTTTTTTGGCACTAACTGATTCCCAGCCATCTGAAAATACTTTAAAAGACGTAAAAAATTTGGGCTTGTCACAAAGCGTCATCTTCATACATCCTTTTCAATTTTGAAAAAGTTTCAGTAGCATTCTCATCGAGTTTAACACAAAACTTGATTGCACACTGTTGCTCATAATTAGTATCACTCATTTTTGTAACGCACAACAAAAACTCGTTTCACGAAAAGTTTATTTACGTCTCACTTGGCAACGATAGACTAAAATTTTAATACCACTTTGTATATGTAAAATAAATTATTTTTTTTTGTGTTTATGTAAACTATTTCTGTTATACGTATTTTTAAAGGTATATCTTATTTTAAGGTTTAGGTAAGTTTCTACCTTATAACATTTGATATCCATGGGACAATCTTAGCGTATTTGGGTATAATTACCTTATATATAGGCCTACATAGTGTCGCACTGTAAATAAATAAATATATTTTGTAAGATACTAGCTCTACCCGCCACGCTTCGCTGTGGCACATTGTGGTTGGATGTATGAGAAATGAGAAACAAAACAAAGCATACGTTTCATAGAAGTTTAATTTTGCAATACTTGTGGATATACAATATTTTTTGTTTTTCCACTGTCTGCGTAGATATAAAGGCTATCTGGTTTGCCGACTCGGGAACACGCAACATACAGTTGCCCATGTGAGAAGCAATCCGCATCTAAATCTAAACCACACAATTCTAAAGATTGACCTTGAGCTTTATCGATTGTGATTGCAAATGCCAATCGAATTGGAAATTGCAATCTTTTAAATTAAAATGGTGTATCGGTCGGGATTATGGGTATTCGAGGAATGAGGACATCTTCACCTTTGAAAGGCCCTTCGTTGCTTCCACTACGTTATTCATCAATTTCTTAACTGCAAGTCGCGTGCCGTTGCAGAGTTTTGGCTGATTAATATTCCGCAACAGGATAATTGTTATTTTTTGATCGAACCGTTGCTGGAATCAATCTAATGAGGAATGTTTTCCCAGTTCCTCCTGGCGCATCCAAGAAGAAGGTCCCCCCAACTCCGTCATTTATCATTTGCATTATGCGATCATAAATGCCTTTCTGTTCACGCGTTAATTTGGGAATGTTTGATTGGACATATGACTGAAGATCACCAATGTTGTAACTCTGTTCACGGCGTAAATCCATATCAAATGAAGCAATCGCAGCTCAGGTGGGTGCTGGCATTCCCAATTGACTAAGAACTTTATTTGCAATAGCTAAGCACTTGTCTTCAATATTTATCAATGCTTTGTTGTAAATACCTTCTGTAAATTCCACGGTCATATTGGTATTGTCTAGGCGTACTCTATGCAAAATATCCTCAGCCGTATGCGATCGATATCTTTCCCATAACTCTGTGGGAGATGAAGGGAAGCAAGCGGTCAATATAGTTGCAAATAATGTGCGAATTTGGTTTGGATGTGGAGTGTTGCACGTTGTCATTAATACATATATCCCACTGTTGGTCGTTTTCTAATAAATTCAGAGCTTGGTGAAAGGCGCAGCTCAATCACGACACGATCACACCAAAGTACCTCCATTAAAGTGAGTATTTAATTCAGATTGTATAATAATCTGAATCAGATGCAAGTGGGTACGTTTTTTTTTTTTTTTTGTTAATAAACAATGTAATTGGGAACAGGTATTGTTTCACATGTGACTGCGGTTGTCGTTAGCTAGTATAGCGAGTGTTCCCCTCGCTTCCGGCAGATGGCGCGGTCACTGGTACACAGCTGACCGTTAAAAAAACTGTTTTTTCGCGGTCGCGGGTATGTGACTGATGCGAAAATTAGATAAAAACAATCTTTTATGCGGGTTATATATCGTGCTAAAATTTGAGCTCAATCGGTGCAGAACATTTTGAGTTTTTGAAGCGTACACAAACGAACTTAACATTTTTATATATTAAAATGGGCTGCGACAAAAAGCCCTTAAGTCGTACGAAAAAACACATCATTTTAAATGGTTACAAAAGCAGAGTAATGCTTACAAATTACAGAATAATCAAACGGCGTTGATTTCAGATGTTAATAAACTGCTAACGTAAGTAGAAGTTGTGCTGCTTCAGTGTACAACGTGATTCTCGAGTATGAATCTACTAATGAATTACGGTCTCCAAAGAAAACAAAACCCCGTAGGTTGATTGAGAAAAAGTGAGAAAAAGGATTTTGATAAACACGCGATTCGTAAAAAAAATACACGAATTTGAATTATTTAGAAATAGTTTAACGGTGTATTATGTCCTTCGGAAGAGAATTCGGTTATTGTCTTCGACAACGCTTCTTATCATTAAACGAAAAGAATTCCAGCCGTGTTATAGAAAAACAATGATATCAAAATGTGGCTTAGTTCAAAAGGAATAATTTTTGAAGAAGTTTAAGTTAATGTTCAATCATTGCAAAGGGTTTCGCGTATTAAAAGTAATTATAGTCCGTATAAAATTGGTTTGACACACAACGCCATATTGATAAGTCGTGTTTTTATTCGGCTCCTAACGAATATGTTTGCCGGCCTCCGTGGCGCGAGTGGTAACGTCTCGGACTTTAATCCGGTGGTTCTGAGTTGGAATCCCGGTCAGGCATGGCATTTTCATACGCTATAAATCATTCATATCATCATCTGAAGCCATGCATAACGGTGGTTTCGGAGGTTGGGAAAAACAAAAAAACGAATACTTAGTTGTGTGGTTTCAGTGTTACTATTTGTGAATTTTGTTCTTAGCTTTTACATAGCAAAGAACGCTAAATGACCAAAAAACGATTGTTTGGTCATATATATGTAAAAAAATAACCTAACAAAGGATTTTTTGGTCATTATGTTGGGTTATTATTTTCTGTGTATTTGGTTATTTCGACTCTTTTTGTTTGCATAGTGTTAAGTCTATGTGGGCTATAAGAAAGTTGGGTGTTTTAATTTATTGACTGTAAGTCATCCTTCTTGGTGGCTTTTCTTTTTGTTTTGGTACTTTTTTTTAATAATAAAACACAGATGTTTTAGCTGTTAAATATAATTCAAAGAAATTTGGTCGTTGTGTTTGACAGCGGCCATCTTGCATTGACCTGATTGGTTTTCCTTTGTTTACATTTTCAAATTAAAAATAGATAGACAGATTTATTAAAAACAGATGAAAACAATCTTTGATGCGGGTTATATATTGTGTTAAAATTTGAACTCAATCGGTGCAGAACATTTTAAGTTTTTGAAGCCGTACACAAACGACCTTAACATTTTTATATATATAGATTACAATATTTCTATCGTTATAAGAACGTTCAATTTGTAATTGTTTTCAGTCCTAATCAGTTTGCAATATTTACCCGGTGAACTTAAAATTGAAATTTCTACTTTATAATTTTATTTGTGAAATAATTTTATTTAAAGAAATTAATTTTGTCCAACGATATGGTAATTTTTTTATTTTATTTTTTAAGGTAAATAAAATACAGTTTTTTGGTTGAAATAATAATTGAAAATGGTTACAAACGTAAAAAAATACGTCGGACAGAATTATTTATTGTTTTAGTAAATTGTAGTGGGACCATTAATTACAGTAAGAAAAAAAATATAGCAAAGGAGAGAATGAGTGGAAAGGAGAGAGAAATAAAGAAGATAGAGTGAGAATAGAATTACTGACGATAGAGGGAATGTTATTTGCCGTGCGGAGAGGGAGATTTAGTGAAATAAAGACGCTGCTGCGACACACCGACTATGAGCCATGACCCCGGTATAGTGAGTCCGTTGACCCTATGAAGTGCCCGTTCCCAAATATTAGTAAGTTCGATCGTGACCTTGAAATTTTACATACTCGTTGTTTACTCTTATTCTTTTATTATATATGATTTACATATAAGTATTGCTTTCACATACATTTTCAGTCTTGATATTCCAGTTAGGCATAACATTATTTAGTTTCGTTATCTTCATTATTTTCTTTTGTTTTTATTTTATTTATTAGAACGTATATAAAGCATATCCTGTATAACTTATTCTGTTTTTAATTTAAATTATTTATTCAACTTTTAAAACTTTTTTAATTATATGATTAAATAAAAGAAATATATATTTTACTTTTGCCGTTCCAGAAATTTAGATTCATAAAATAGACACATTTGCACGCGCATTACACCTTTTCGCATTTTATGTAAATTAATCGCTTTATTATTATGCCAGAGCAGTGAGAATGAAACAATTGATTTTTATAATTATTTAAAATATATAATTTTAAAAGACTATCTGTTCCAATTTTTTAAGATAAAACTTTATTATTTATCAGTCATTTGACTGGTTTGATGCAGCTCTCCAAGATTTCCTATCTAGTGCCAATCGTTTCATTTCAGTATGCCCCCTACAACCTACATCTCTAACAATTTGTTTTACATATTCCAAACGTGGCCTGCCTACACAATTTTTTCCTTCTACCTGTCCTTCCAATATTAAAGCGACTATTCCAGGATGCCTTAGTATGTGCCCTATAAGTCTGTCTCTTCTTTTAACTATATTTTTCCAAATGCTTCTTTCTTCATCTATTTGCCGCAATACCTCTTCATTTGTCACTTTATCCACCCATCTGATTTTTAACATTCTTGTATAGCACCGCATTTCAAAAGCTTCTAATCTTTTTTTTTCAGATACTCCAATCATCTAAGTTTCACTAATTTATAAAGCTACGCTCCAAACATATACGTTCAAAAATGCTTTCCTGACGTTTAAATTAATTTTTGATGTAAGCAAATTATACTTCTGACTGAAAGCTCGTTCGCATGTGCTATTTCGCATTTTATATCCCTCCTGCTTCGTTGATCTTTAGTAATTCTACTTCACAAATAACAAAATTCTTCTACCTTCATAGTGTTTTCTTGTCCTATTTTTATATTCAGTGGTTCATCTACTTTATTTCTACATTTCATTACTTTCGTTTTGTTCTTGTTTATTTTGATGCGGCAGTTTTTTCGTAGGATTTAATTAATGTCGTTCATCGTTTCTTCTAAATCGTTTTTACTCTCAGCTAGAATTATTATATCATCAGCAAATCGTAGCATCTCTATCTTTTCACCTTGCACTGTTACTCCGGATCTAAACTGCTCTTTAACATCATTAACTGCTAGTTCTATATGAAGTTTAAAAAGTAACGGAGATAGGGAACATCCTTGTTTGACTCCCTTTTTATTACTGCTTCTTTCTTATACACTTCGATTATTACTGTTGCAGCTTGGTTACTGTAAATGTTAGTAATTGTTCTTCTATCTCTATACTTGAACCCTAATTTTTTTTTTTAAATGCTGAACATTTTATTCCAGTACGTTATCAAATGCCTTTTCTAAGTCTATAAATGCCATTTATGTCGGTTTGTTTTTCTTTAATCTTCCTTCTACTATTAATCTGAGCACTAAAATTGCTTCCCTTGTTATCCTTGTTATAAGGATATTTTGCATAGAGTACGCCTAGAAAATACCAATATGAGCATGGAATTTACAGAAGGTATTTACAACAAAGCATTGATACGTTTCCTGAAACCAAATTGGTCTTTTCCTAATACTTCTTCCACTCCTCTCAATTCTTCTGTACAGAATTCTAGTCAAAATTTTTGATGCATGCGTAGTTAAACTAATTATTCTATATTCTTCACATTTATCTGCTCCTATTTTCTTTGGTATCGTGACAATAACACTCTTTTTCAAGTCTGACGGAATTTCCCCTTTTTCGTAAATATTACATACCAGTTTGTATAATCAATCTATCGCTTTCTCAACTGCACTTCGCAGTAATTCTGCAGGTATTCCGTCTATCACAGGAGCCTTTCTCCCATTGATCTATTAATGATCTATTAAATTCAGATCTCAGTATTGCATCTCCCTTTTCATCCTCTTCGACGTTGTCTTCTTCCTCTATAACACCATTTTCTAATTCATTTCCTCCATATAACTCTTAAATATATTCCACCCTCCTATCAACCTTTTATTTCATATTATAAATCAGTGTACCATCTTTATTTAACACATTATTAGATTTTAATTTATGTACCGCAAAATTCTCCTTAACTTTCCTGTATGCTCCGTTTATTGTACCGATGAAAATTTCTCTTTCCACTACTGTACACTTTTCTTTACTCTACTTTGCTTTCGCTAATTTGCACTTCCTGTTTATAGTATTGTCCATAGGTCCTTTTACATTCATTACCAGCATTCTTATACTTTTTACGCTCATCCATCAGCTGCAATATATCTATTCTCTGATATCCAAGTTTTTCCAGTTCTCTTTGTTCGCCTAGATTCGCTTCTGCTGATTTAAAAATGTCGTTTTTAACATTCTTCCATTCTTTCTTTATATTTTCTACCTTATCGTTTTTACTCAGACCTCTTGCGATGTCCTCCTCAAAAATCTTCTTTACCTGCTCTTCCTTAAGCTTCTCTAAATTCCACCGATTCATCTGACACCTTTTCTTCCGGGTTTTAAACCCCAATTTACATTTCAATATCACTAAATTTTGGTCGTTATCAATGTCTGCTCCTGAACGTCAGGCAGTCGACGAGTTGATTTTTTAAATCATTTGTGTTGCGTTCGACGTCGAGCCATCCGGTGCTGCGATCTATTGGGTGCTAGGGCTCAAGGGAGAGTTAAGCTGGTACTAGCATTCTACGTCAGAATCCGATCCAGAACGGTCGTATGCACTTTCAGTCCGGATGGGCATGTTCGGATGAACGTGTAGTTTATTAGTATAAGTTATATGTTATTTAATTTAATTATATATGTAAAGATATGTATCAAGTTCAATTCATTTCATTAAATGTCAAGACGACAATTCATTAAACCATTATTCAACAAGCAACAAGGCGTTGTCTTCATTCATCATTCCTATGAAAATACAGTCCAACCTCGGTCTAAAATCTACCACTTTGCTTAACCGTGGTATAATCTATCTGGTACCTTGCAGTATCACCTGGCTTTTTCCATGTGTATATTCTCTTATTATTATTTTTAAACTAGTTGTTGGCAATTACTAAATTATACTTCGTGCAAAACCCTATAAGTCGGTCCCCTCTTTCATTCCTTTTGCCCAGCCCGTATTCACCCACTGCAATTCCTTCCTTGCCTTTTCCAATGCTTGCATTCCAATTTCCAACTATTATTAAATTTTCATCTCCTTTTATGTGTTTAATTGCTTCGTCAGTTTTTTAGTATACACACTCTACCTCATCATCATCATAGGCGCTTGTAGGCATATAGCCGTTAACAATCGTTGTCAGCTTAAGTTTGAGTTTATCCTGATTGCAATGATTCTATCAGTATGCATTTTGAAATACTCTACTCTCTTTCCTATCTTTTTGTTCATTACGAAACCTACTGCTGCCTGCCCTTTATTTGACGCTGAGTTAATTATTCTAAAATCACCGGACTAAAAGCCTTTTTCCTTTTCCCACCGAACCTCGCTAATTCCTACTACATCTACATTTAACCTATCCGTTTCCCTCTAAATTTTCTAACCTACCAACCTTTTTTAGACTCCTAACATTTCACGCTTCGACTCGTCGAATGTTATTTTTTAATTATCTGGTGACCCCTTCCTTAGCAGTCCCCACCCGGAGATCCGAACTGGGGTCTAGTTTACCTCAAGAATATTTTACCAAGGAAGGCGCGTCAATCCTACTAGGCAGTCATATGGGGGTCACCACGTGATATAAAATAAAATAATTAAATTTTAAATGTAATATTGCTATATATCTCTTGGAAAAGTTTTTCTAATTATAGTCTTTCCAGTAGGACATGAAACAATTCTCATTATTTATTTGAATATATGAAATTTGTATGTATTAAAACCTGGCAGAATAGTAGCTTATTTTTCATCACTGATTAAAATAATATGATAATGACTTAAATTTATTTCCTCTCGCCTGTCGGAATGTATGTTAATAATATTTAGAGAATAAAAAATGAAGCCAGCTATTTTAAAAAGTGAATACAAACTAAACTATTTTTTTATACAATTTTCTGGTTTTTAACCTTTATTGAAAGGTAATTAATTTCGAAATCTCTTCAAAAGATTTTATTATAAAATCAAAATGAAAAAGTAGGCGATTTTCTTTTTTCAACATCAATTAAAAGAATGGATATCCAACAGCGTTTTAGATTTTGTGTATAAAATTTTTTTAACCTTTATTGAAAGGTAATTAATTTCGAAATCTCTTCGAAAGATTTTATTATAAAATCAAAATGAAAAAGTAGGCGATTTTCTTTTTTCAACATCAATTAAAAGAATGGATATCCAACAGCGTTTTAGATTTTGTGTATAGAAATTTGTCGTTAAAGTTTTATCTCGTGCGATCATTAAATAGTTAATAGACCCTTTAATTTGTTTAATGGCGGGGATATCTTTGATCGATTTAAGCTTCATGTTATCTCTGTATAATTAATTTTTATCCAGCCTAGTACAAGAGGGTGTGCAAAGAAAAAAAAAGAAAAAAATTAAACACTTTTTAATTTGAGGTGGACAATCTTTTATCATTTTAAGAGGTTTACAGGAGAAAACATGAATGAGGGATGAAACCTGTTTAAAGAATGAGATTTCTATTAACTTAATTAACCGAATGACTTTTAAGTTGTTTTTTTATCGGGTCGGAAACAATTTTTAAATCTAAACAGAGACTTAACGGGCAAATAGATGTCCAACTATTATAGTAAACATTTTCTTACTTTTACCATTTTAATCTCTCTTTTAACTTTTTCTTTTCCGTTCTCTTGGTAAAATATTATCAGGATTAAATAGTTTTCATACAACGTGTTAAAGATGAAGAGTTGAATATTTATTTTTCTTTTTTAATATTTTTTATAAATGCATTTATATTTTCCTGGGATCATCGCTATAGAACTTTGCTGCAAGAAAAATCGGTCATCAGACAGAAAATGGGAAATGGGTTTTTTTTTCATTTTGCGATGTTTCATGACCCACGAACCTCAAAAAACAACAAAACTGGGGGTAATATTCATACGTACATTGTATTTGCGTACTTGAAACTTAATAAATTTTGACAGGATAAACCGATTTCTATGAAATTTAATTTTATTTATTATTTAAAGTAAAAGTTTTGGATCATTATCTCACGGGGGGTAGATAGTTTTTTGGAGGTAAACTTTCTCAAAATATTGCAAACATATCCTCACTTTATATTAAGCTCAGCATATGCGTGCATGCTAACCTTACCATTAAAAAAAAATTTTTCCCAAACCAAAATTCCCCTTTCCCCAGAAATCGAAAAAACCTATCATTTTATTTATTGCATATTTTTTTACAGAATTTTTTAAAATGTTTTCCTAGGCATAATAACAGTGCAAGCGACCCGAAAACATATTATGGCAATATTATGGGTGGGAGAGCCAATCGAAGTTTAAAAATATAGATTTTTTTATTTTTAAAAACTTTTTTGGTTTATTTAAACTTTTAAAATTATTAAAAGCTTAAATAATAAGTTTTTAGTAATAAGATTATAATAAATTTCATCATAATTCAACCTCACTCCCAAAAAATAAATCTTAGGTAACTTTTTATTGGTTGTACATTTTTTAGTGGAATTTTTAAAAATTTCTTCCGTTTAACATAGTAAACTTAGAAAAACGAAAAGATTTTCTTGGAAGGCGATTTTGGAAATGGGGGAGAAGAAAAAATAAAAAATAAAAATAGATTTTTGAAATTTTAAAACGTCTCTTGGTTTAAACATATAGTGTTAGAATAACATTTCATCAAAATTAATCTTCATCCCCCCGCCTACAAAAAAAATTAGGTAACTTTTTTAATGTATTATTAATTTTCCACTATATAATAATAAATAACCAATGCCAGAAAAGTATTACAACTTTGTTGTCAGCTTTTGTAGAATATACTCTTGTTAACTGAGGTGATTATAACGCTATTTTATTTCTTAAAAATAGTTTCTTTGCGCTCGATTGAGTTTTTGATAAATTTCAATTTAACTAATTTTACAAACCATGATTAATTATAATTATTTTATTTATATAATTAACTATTGTCTTATACGCATTTATAAAAATAAATGCGTATAAGAAAATAGTTATGTTCGTAGGAGCAATATTAATTTTTATTTTCTTGAAGACAGATGTTAAAGTTTAAGCTCTATTCAACTACCCGAAAATTTCAGCATTATCGTTGACATCTTTTTTTACACTTTTATCCAGTATTTTACAAAATTTAAATCGTATGTATTATTCAATAATAAAATAGTTTTAACAAAAGTAAACTCAAATGATTGTAGACAAGAGGATCAGGTTTAGATATTGTGGAATCAATTTCAGACAAACAATCGTCTGCGGTTTTCGTACTTCGTTGAAGTACTGTTGTATTCGATGATCACAAAGGCTAGCGATGATTGATGCTTAAATAGTGCTGTCGATGGCGTTACGTATCTGATCGCACACAGAAGGTGGTTTCGAAAGTAATGGAGTAAATAGCTCTGTCTTCTTTATTTACGGTATACTTTTTTGCTAATAGCATTTTGAAGCTTAACTTATCCGACTTTTTTTGTTTTTGTTCATTCATTTTCTATTTTCGTTGTGGGTTTTTGTTTTTTTGTTCGGATGCACGGAACCTCTGCATGAAAATCATTTAAACCGTGAAATTATTTACTAAACTCTCTGGCTAACTTCCTCATCTCTTTCTACCTTATTAAAAACAGAATGTTTAATCCCTTAATTATTATGAAAATTATTTTGCCCCACTAAAAAATACAAATCGTATTAATTTGGTTAATTAATAAAATTACTAATGAATTTACGATCTATGGTGTAGATTTTGAACGAATAACTTTTTATTCCATAGTAGCATATTAAAGGAACGTTTTTTATATGAACTGTGTGTATATTCTTTAGCCTAGTTAGATCTTATACATTGATTTCTGGTGTGGGCCAGGTAAAATGTAAAAAAAAAATTGTATTGAAAACGTTTTACCTATAGATAACTAAAAACACCTGCGTACATCAGTACCCACCTTTATTATGTAAATCTAATAAATTACATCTTACTTCGATTACATAAAAAGGGGTTTTTAATATAAAAACACACTTATTTCTAAGCGGTTAATTTTAATAACGTTTATATTATTCGAAATCTTTTATGAGTATATTTTTAAGAAACATTAAAGCACCTTTTTTTCTTGGAAATTCTACTGTGAAAAGTTTTCTCAGACCATTGGTTTCATGTTCCAAAAATTTAGATTTTTTTTTAGTCAAATTGCAAAACCCTTAAAATTTGGCACAACTTTCTTCAAAAACATCTTGAATTGATAATGACTAAAACCTTTTTCTGTTTCTACTTATAAAACTAAAATATCTTCATTAATTGTGATGCATCTACTTCCTTTATCAGCCAACCTTTTTAACATTTCAGCCGACATTTACATTTCACTGAAGATTATACTAACTGATAAGTCAACTAATATAGTCATATATAGTTGGTCTAAGAAAAAAAACTGCTTAATGTAAATGATCATGCCTTTCATTCGAGATCTAGGGCTCGAATCCCAGTTAGGCATGACATTTTTCATACGCTACACATTTCCATCTGGGCTAATGATTATAGCAGTTGGACCCGTAATCTACAAAAAAAAAAAAATAATAATAATAATAAATAAATAAATAAAAAAACTATACAAAATTAGGATTGGAACTATTACAAAAAAAAAAAGTATAAAAACATGCGAAATGGGATTCATATTTCTTTTTACGGAAGGTAAATATCCTGAAAACGCTTCCATGTTTTGCAGTTTATGAAAGAAATATCTAACAACAGTTTTCTAGTGCATTTTTATTTTTTTTGCATAAGGTTTTACCGCTATATTAATTAAAATGTTCTGCATATATAAACCGATGTTTGCATAAACCTTTAGAACCGCTGGTCCGATGTGAATAGATCTTTTCATACCATATTTGTTGAATTTGTATGTTTATATATGTTTGTTGAAGTATGTTGAAGGATAAATTTATCCAAACTTTATTGTCGAGTGAGCAGTAAATTTTAAACAAAGTGTTTTATCGTCCGATATCATTTTTTGTGCACTGATGTTACCTATCATTGTTTTGCAAAATATACCTAAAAGATTCCCGTGGAGAAAACGGGTTGAATTTTATTTTGGTATTCATAAAATTCGGGTTAAGTTTTCTTGTTTCGGAACCATTTTATTATTTATTTTTTAGAAAGGCGGCATAACGAACCTTAATAAAGGATACCTACCAATTAAGAAGAAAATAGTAGAAAATAAAATAATGGGAACAATCCAGAAAGAGGCTAAAAACCCTTTTACTAAAGGTAACAGGTCCCTTTAACAATCGTCTTTTGTAATACTGCCTACTGACACACCTAAGCAAATGTTTTTGCCGTGAGAAGAGTTACCTGACCTAGATAGGATTTCATGGAAACGTATGAGGGTGGAGGATCATTCTCACACTTCGAGGTGGGTCCGCTTCGGCAGGCAAAGAAGATAGGAGTATAAATACTCCGGGGAAGACCAGTTGAAATTAGTTCTGCGAATCAATTTAAGTGAGATGTTACGACGTCAGTCTGTGAGATGTCAGTCAGCGAGAGCATTCTGCGAGGAGGTAAGTGAAGAAGTGAATTTCTAGTGTGAACTAAGTTCAGCGCGATTACGGTGACGTTACAAGTAATTCCATGAAAACAAATAATTACATGAAAACAAGAAATGGTTCGGTGAGTTGGGTCGCTCTCGATGATTGACCGGGGACCCCTTGAGTTGAGGAAAATTGAAAAGACCGGAGACCCGGCTAGATCTCCTCCTTGGAGGGGAACTGGTTTGAGGCGTGGCACAAAGAAAAGACCGAATCCTGGCGTACTGGGTGAGCGACCCTCGCAGGGCTCGGCATCGCCGGATCCTGTGGGGTCCCGGGAGGTTAGAGGCCAGGCCACTACTGAGGATGCGCAATGCATACTGCTGGAACATTCTCAGTGAATCTTGGGGTCTCAGTGGTCTTGAGGAAAAAAATAAGACTATAAGTGAAAGAGATAAAGTACTAAATTTCATTCATAAACTGTTGGGTAGTTTTATTTGTGAACAGCAAAGGTATTTACAGTGAAAGAACTTTATACTTGTACTATCTATTGTACTATTGTTGTTAATACCAGACTAGTGGTCATGCTAATGTCTTTTATCGATGAGACTTTTTCTTTTTCTTTCTTTTTCCTGTTTAGCCTCCGGTAACTACCTTTTAGATAATTCTTCAGAGGAGAATGAGGATGGTATGAGTGTAAATGAAGTGTAGTCTTGTACATTCTCAGTTCGACCGTTCCTGAGATGTGTGGTTAATTGAAACCCAACCACCAAAGAACACCGGTATCCACGCGATCTTCAAATCCGTGTAAAAATAACTGCCTTTACTAGGACTTGAACGCTGGAACTCTCGACTTTCAAATCAGTTGATTTGGGAAGACGCGTTCACCACTAGACCAACCCGGTGGGTTTTTATCGACGAGACTGAATTCTGCTTTCCATTATTTATCTACCTGTGAATAAATCCTGACGATTACTTTAAATTCTGTTTTGTATCTAATCAATGTTTATTACTATTATTATTAACGTTTATTATAATTACTATTATTATTGTTGTTGTTGTGATTGTGATTACTATAATCCATTATTTTCTTATTTATTATTGTCATTATTCTAATTATTATTGTCGCTTATTATTATTAATATTGTCATTATTATGGATTTGTCTTGTTTTACTTATGTTCTTTAATTAATAAATTGTAATTATATAAACATTTTAAATTGTTAATCTCTCAATATCCTGATCGAGCCGTGAAAACGCGACAATACATTTTTTCGTAATGAAATCTACAAAATATAAAATCAAACCGTTTATATCTAGTTATAAAAAGCGTTTTTAATGAAAAAGCCTTTTATGTGTATTGTGTTAATAACAACTTGTTTTTAGGTTATTTAAAAAAAAATATTTTAAGTGTAAGTTCTTTAACTAAGCTATAAGATTTTACCGGTTTCATAGGTAGGCAAGTGTCATAATTTTTCTTAACAAGTGCCATTTATATACTAAATTTATAATTAAAGTTAATTTAAAGATTCCTTTTTATTTTCATGTTGTATTTTCGTACCTAATCAAACGCCTGTTATCTCAATTTGTGTCTATTTCTGTTTATTTACGTGCATTAACAATAAAACCCGATTTAATGAAACTGTTAGTATGAATTATTTTAATTAGAGGTAACAGTTGTTTATCAGTCTTTGTTTGAAACCTTTAATGGTTAGTAATGAAAATTATATTATCTTTGTTTACTCAATCAAGATACAAAGAAAAAAAATAAAGAAAATAATTTTCTTTTTGGGAATTCTAAAATTTTTTTTCAAACGTGGTTTCTACTTCAGTTTTGCAGGAATAGTTTTCGTAATTTGTTGAAGATGGACTTCAGTAAAATATTTCAGGAAACAAAACTTTTTTAACTATTTTTTTCTTTCATTTATTTAATAAAGTCATAAGAATGCCATA
This sequence comes from Lycorma delicatula, assembly GCF_047948215.1. Classification (NCBI taxonomy): domain Eukaryota; kingdom Metazoa; phylum Arthropoda; class Insecta; order Hemiptera; family Fulgoridae; genus Lycorma; species Lycorma delicatula. The sequence continues at coordinate 200,902,783 of NC_134458.1, read as the reverse complement.
AGGAAAATAAACTACCCATGGACCTGAACCTTAAAGTAATATTATTAGTGTGTTTGTTTAACTAAATAGATTTTTTGAACTATAACCTTATTAATGAAAATTGGAAGGTTTACTCCTAGACGGAGAAAGAAGGTTATGTTTCCCCATTTCAAACTGTCTGGGTTGATCGCGGAACCGTCGAATAATACGTTTTAGTAATGCTAGAGTTAATACGTATATTGACATCCACAGGAGATTTTTTCCTAATATTTCATACAGATTTATATAAATACAACGGCTTTAAAAGCCTGACAACAGGAACTTATAAGATTTCACTTATTCAGGTGGCAGTATTATTCTGCACTGTTTGAAGGTAATAATAATATTACACATTAGACAAGTAAATAAGAAAGACATGTTTACAATTATTTATAGATCTTGTTTTTTTATGAGAATTGTTTATATGAAATGGACCATGTACTATTACTCAGTAGGGCAAATTCGTGTCAGCAATTATAATAGTTGTTTGTTGTAAATACGAAGTGAAAATATATTTACTGTATACATATGATATATAAAAAAACATAATTTTCTCAGCGACTCGTGGGATTTGCTGATACATTTAGACGTGTTTACGATAAATATTTTTATTTATCGCGTTTGTTTGTTAAGTTTAAATTAAAATTACTGGGAAAAATTAAGGATATTACTGCGATATTTGATAAAACAGAACTTGCTATATTAAGTAAAGTGATTCCCTAGTTTATTTTATTAAAAACGTGAAAAAACTACTTTCATTTTATTAATCGGTTAATTCATGCATTTATTTTTTTTTAATTTTGGACTTTGTATCGATATTAGAATTATTCTTACAAATATTTTTGCCATGTAGGATAATATGGTCTGATTATTTTTTATAATAAGTGAGAAAAAAATCTTATTGATCAGGAAAAGCGACTGCAGTGCATTGTTTCCCACAGAGCGTACAGAAATTCTTGCTTTACGATACTTGTTCCAGTGGTTTTTTTTTTTAAATTTGTGTGTGAAGTATATTGTCGCGTATTCGCGGTTCATCATATTGTCTTAGTTCTCAGGATTAGCAAACGTAAAAATTTCTTATAAATACAATTTATTACTATAAAAATATATAAAATAAATATTAATAATATATACATATATATATATATATATATATATATATATATATATATATATATGTTTGTATATATATATATCTTCCAGGCGAGTGTTTACAGCTTTATAGAGGCCGTTTCTCAACCCAACTGCCAAACTCTTCTATCCCGCCAAATTTCCTCCTCAAAATTTCTTCTTTCCATCGCCTCCATAATTCCAGACAGCCATATCTTTGGAGGTTGTCCACGTTTCTTCTTCTCTCCTGGAGTCCGTTCCAACATCCTCCTAGGCCATCGATACTCCACCATTCTCTGAACACGCCAGTACCGTTGTAGTCTGTTCTCTCCAAAACATCAATCACTGTGCGGGTTTCCCCGATTTTTCTTCTGATCTTCTCATTTCTCACGTACCACATTCTAGAAACTCCACAACTCCTGCGCAGCACATCCATCTTCACAGCCGACAACCTTCCCTCATCTCGTTTTCTAATTTCTCAAGCTTCTGACCCATACAATAAAATGCTCTCAATAACACTCTTTTATAACCTGTACTTAATTGCTTTCCGTATCCTTTCAGACCACACAAAGAATTGCACTTCTGGGTAGCTACCCGCTCCAAATCTCTACGATGACATATCTTTTACACTATTTCCTTCCTGTGATAATATAGAGCCAACGTACTTAAAATCTTCACATACCTCGATGATATTCCTCTCTACAATCATGTAATCTCCTTTTGCACCAACCACTAGATAATTCGTCTTACTAAAATGTATCTTCAAACCCCACTTAATAAAAGGTTTCCGTTAATTTTCTTATCATATAGCTAATATCAATCCGATCTGATGCTATGATGATCAGGTAATCTACAAACTACAGTATATATATATATATATATATATATACTATACTATATATAGTGTTTATATATGTATAATACGGTGTAAGTGAACACACTACTGATCTCAGTGTCAATATATATAGGTAGTTATCCATCCACCTCCACTCCTATCCCTCTACATTTTTTCCGCCGTTCTTCCAATACCTTATCCAAGTAAAGCTTAAACACAGGGGAGAAAGACAGCAACCTCGACGTAAACCCTTATTAACTTTAAAAAACCTTGATAGATATTTTCTCACCTTAACAGGGCTTACTTGATTCCTATAAATGTCATAAATTACTTTTACGTACGTCGGATGAAGGTCACAATTACTAATAACTTCGAACAATTTCTTCACTGGCACCGTGTCAAGATCTACGAAAACCATGTGGGTCTCCAAACTTCTAACTATCCTTTTACTTAAAAGTTGTCTCAGAATGAAAATATTATCCACACACGACCTTCCAGCTGTAAAACCAGCCTGTTCCTCTCCAATCACTATCTCCCTCTCTATTCTCATTTTTACAATCCGTCCATACAACCTCCCAATAGACGACATACTATAGACCCGCTATAGACATCTCTCTATAGTTCCTACAGTCTGTTCTAGCAGCTCCTTTCCTATATACTGAAATAAATGTGACAGTTTCCATTCATTTGGCATGTCCTGTCCCTCAATAAGATATCCATTCAAAATACTCTACAATACTTCAATTACACACTCCGGACTATTCTTAATGAGTTCTATTGGAATGTTTCAGGACGTGGTGATTTCGCATTTTTTGTCTGTCTCAGTGCCTTATAAATTTCTTCTTTTGCTACTCCACTTACCATCTATCCTCCTGCCTTCTATCCCTAATACCAGATAAGCTTACATCCCCTGCAATCACCTCACGGTTCTCTTTCAGCAGTTGCTCATAATATCTTTCCCATTCTTCCATTTTAACCATTGACATATTATTCTTTTACAAATATCCTTCCTCAAGCCCTTTACAACCTCCCGTGCTTCCCTAGTCCGACTGTCACCCATATACATCTCGACTGCTTTCCCACGTATCCCTTTTTCCTTCGCTACTGCCTTCTTTACTTCCCTGTTAATTCTTGCATACAACTTTTATCCTCTATATCCTTGCTAGCCAAACACATCTCATACGCTTTCTTCTTTTCCTCAGTCAAGCCATTCAGTCCTTCATCCCACCAGTATTCCAGCTTCACAGATTTGTCAACCTCTCCGAAAGCCTCACTCGTTGCTTCACAAATACACCCTTTCCGTCGGCTATAATTCTTTTAAAAAGTTTCCTTACTACAATGTTCACCCATGCCTTACCTCTTTGACTCTTAGCGACTCCACTATAGAACATCAAATACTTACCGCATTGTTCATTTCCATGACCCTTCTTCTTTACTTCAGTTAATGTTCCGATATTAATTCCTAATCTATCCAACTGCTGAAAAACCTCCCTCTGTTTTGTTCTAATCCTTGAATATTCCACGTTCCAAAATTCATTTATTTGACGTAACCGATATTTTTTCTGAGGCTCTTTCTGGACCTTTAGCGATAAAAAATATTTTATTAGTGATGGGGTGCTGGCTCACCGCCTCAACCCTCAACCTGGGCCCAGAAGTTAACTATTGGGGTCTTCTTCCCCTAACCTTTGAAGAAACAACTTCAAAATACTAGGCAATAGTATTAGTTTTTGTCCACCCCAGATATTTTATTTCCCCGACATCCCCTATATCTTGTGAACATTCCCCGATCCGCAAACTGGAGAGACGTCCGATGGCAGAGTAACAACTCCACACGGGATATATATATAAAACATACAAACTAGTAATTCAAATAAAAGACAAAATTGATTTAATGACAATTAAATTATAATTACTAGAATACAGTCCAATTTCCTAAAAACGTTATAATGACTGATAGAAACTAATATTGCATTAACAATAACATAAAAACAGAAAAATGTAATAATTATATAATCCACTTTCTACAAATATTATTACTTTTACTGTTTACGAAAGAACTACCCTACTGTTTATGAATGAATAAATACTGTCACTTCCCCTCCTGTTTTACGAATGACTCAACGAACAACTTCTTGTTTTCAACCACTGTCGAAAACGGAATACCCGTGACGATAACGAGTGAACAGTACCACTCGTTATCAAGTGCTTACTGTTATCGTTTTTATTACAGCAGCACCGAACTCGTCCTTACAAAACTAATGACTCTGTTCGCTCCCCGGCAGGATTTGTACCTCCTAGCCTACAAAATCAGTGCCCGACCTGTCCTTTTTGTTGTTCAATCGTAATAATTATTGTCTGCGTCTTCTACGTTTTGCTATAAGTTCTTTTTTTGAAAGAAACCCTTTTTCATTCCTTCTAGATTCTTCTTTCTTTATTTTCTCTCTCTTTCTCTTGTCCAAAAATTCTAACCGGTAATTTAATCTCAAATATTAAGATTTTATTTGTTTACCCAGTGTTTTTTCTTTCTTATTACATTTACTATTGTAAAAAATAATTCTACCAATTTAAATTTCATTTCTGAAGAGACTACCTGTATTAAAATATTATAAACAATTTTGAAAATAGAGTTAACGAAAGTTTTGTAAATTGCAATTACTTATAAAATATTTTAACGTAATTCTTATTAATCAATTTAAAAAAAAATAGGAGTCATAAAAATTAGCGGTTAAATAATTTGTTCTAGATTTTTGTTTATTTTGCTTAATGAATTAATTAACAAAAGCTTTTGAAGCTTTTACGTGGGTATATTGTATGAAAGATACCATAATTGGCCAGGATTCGAACCCAATATTCCCGAGTTAAAGTGCGAGACGCCACCACTCTACCGCGGAGATCGGCAATTATTGTTTCAACCTTTCGAATGACAACTTTCTTTTTTTTTTTCAAAATGATATTGTAGTTGTTTTAGATTTATAGAGAAAAAAATGGAAATACTGTAATTAAAAAATGATAATAGTTTTGTTTAATTCTGATGTCAGTGTTTGAGATGTATTTTTTTCTTAATACGCTTATGATACCTTAAAACAGAGTGCTGTTAAGTTCAGGATTGAATTAGCCTAATTTTTATATGTATTTTTCTTTACTGATTTGACAAATCAATGTAGAATTTTTTATTTATTTTTCTTTCTTTATTTAAGAAAGTTTATAAACAAAATAAGTATGTTGGTAAAGTTACCGATAATATCAGACATCGGTGGAAGAAGGCTGATTTAAAAAAAAAGGTTTTAAGCTCTGGCACAGATACCTCGAAAGTTGAGCCGCGTCGATTCAGTTATTTAACACTCTACATTATTGACTAAATTTGGTATGATGATTAGTAAGGAGCCAGTGGAAAGTGTTTCGAAACCACGATACTACATTGATTGAATTTAGTAGAAAGATCATAATTAAATGTATAAAATTTCTAAAAAAAAATATTTTGTTTTGCTTTATACGAACGAAATGTTCGTATATTAATTGTGTTAAGTTTACAATTTTCTTATTTGCTATTTTATTAATCTTGTTAAGATGGTTTTTAAGTCGTTCCCCCCGCGCGGTGTGTGTAAAAACTTTATAGTTATTATTAATTGATTCATTCAAGTTGTATTTTTTGTTTCTAAAATATAAATTTTTCAGTTGGTTGGTTGGTGAAGAAAAATTTTGAAATTGCAAAACTAATCTTTAAAAATATTAAAATACTGGTTGTATCACGAAGTTTTTCCCGGGACTTTCATAACCTATTCTAATCGTGAAAATAATAGAAAAAGTTCACATAAATGTATGTCCTAAAATTCTTCATTTACGAGTTACGGCTAGTGAAAAACTTCGCTCGGATTTCAACTACTCCGGTGAAATGAGAGCGTACTAAAATTTTTACGATGTTAAATAAGGAGCTGAATTAGTGATTTATTATGATTTTTGACCTGAAAATCTAATAAAATAGGCCCCAGAACCGTATCTGCAGTAGTTTTTGAGAAATCTGTGGTGAGGAAAACCAATAAATACGGGTAAAAACCCCTGTTTTTTATGTTTAACGTACAACAAATAACTTTGTTAAATGGGTAATAAACACGTAAAACTTTTTATCGAAACTTGTAGAGAATTTAATAATATACAAAATGGTGTACGGTAAATTGAATAAAACAAAGATTTAAAAAATTCGATCTTTATTTAAAAATAGTAGATTACTACAAGTCAGAAAATTACTTATTTAATGAAATAAAAAACCAAATTCTTTTTTGGTGATGTGGAAAATTTGTAAAAACAAAATTTACTGTTAAAAAAATGGTTTACAAAACTGAAAATTACACAATTGTAAAATAGAAATAAGTAAATAAAAATTTCTTAGGTATTAATTTTTTTATTAATAACAGAAATACAATAAATTATTTGAAAAAGTATTCTTCCAAAGTTGGCAATAAAATAACAATAGCTGATCAGCATTGCGTAATACTGTATTAGTATTTAAATCATTCTGTAAGGTTCATTAAGTATATCGGGTACTGTAAACTGTGCTGTCGTTAGTGAAGGTTTTCTGCTAATTTTAGTTTGAACGTAATAGGTTTGCTATTGAAGTAACGACGTACGTATTTGCAACAGAGGTATACGCTGATATGTTATTCATTCTAGGTGGTAATAGTAGTGCTACGGGTGCTGCAGTAGAATATAAAATACATTTTCGGAATCACAGGGTTCAAGATTCCAAAACATTTAGAGAGACTTTTCTTCGGGAAACAGGTTCACTACTAGTATTTGTAATGACTTCAAACGATTTGTCTAACACAACGCTGTTATTTGCGAAATCATTATCGATGCAGTCCAGGCGTCAGTACACGACGTCTTTCTAAGCGGATCGGAGTTTCGCATTCCGTGGTTTGGAGGATACTTAAACAAAACAAGTTTTACCTTATCATGAACAGCCAATTCAACATCTACATCCAGCAGACGGTCCGCTTCGCATGGAGTTCTGCAACTGGTGGAATACAAATCGATAACTCTACAAATAACTTTTGTTTACCGACGAGGCTTTATTGAGGAGGTATTCTTTGTTTTATTCAACTTATCTTACATCATTTTGTCCTGAATTAAATTCTCTACAAGTTTTGTTTAAAGTTTTATATTTTAATTCCTCATTTAACAAAGTTATTGTACGTCAAACATAGAAAATAGTGTTTTTTACCCAAATTTATCGGTTACCACGCGAGATTTCTCAAAAACTACTTCAGATACGGTGCTGGACCTTTTATTAGATTTTTCAGGTCAAAACCCAAAAGAAATCACAAATTATTCTCCTTAAGAGCTATCAATTTCAGCACGATCTCATTTTACGGGGTAGCTGAAATCTGAGCGATTTCTTTCACTAGCCGTGACTCGTAAACGAAACATTTTAAAACCTATGTTTATATGAAGCTTTTCTATTATTTTCACGAGTAGAATAGGTTATGAAAGTCCCGGGAGAAGTTCGCGATACACTATATATTAGAATCACATCCGATTAAAACCAATAAATAAAATATCAGATACTGGTTGACCAGTAAAATTTAGTCATTACGTAATATAAACTCACTCGTGCTTTAAGGGTAACAAAACAGAGATTATCATCTATCCTATATAATTTAGCGATCAAATCGTACGTTTTGTGTAATTTTATTTGAATTATCTTTTAATAGTGAAGATTAACAGTAACTGAACATTTGATTGCTACGTAATAATAATAATAATAATAATAATAAAAATAATAATTTCTATTGTTTCTGTTTTAATTGATATTACATTGTTAGTAATTGTCGCAGGATATCTTTGACAATGCGTTAGATGCTTGAATAACTCTCATTAGTAATGGTAAAAAATGTGAGTAGTTTATTTTATTTTAATCTAATCATTTTTCAGTTAATCTGCAAAATATAGTTTCACTAATAAAACTTTCCTTAAAAAAGGTGTACAGTTTGCTTTACTATTTATCAACTACCTCCATTTTACCCCAGTGTAAGTAAAATAAGCAAACAAATCTAAAACCATGACCTATTTGTAGATTAATAACCAACCTTTTCTCATCGTTCTCAAGCGGTTTAGACGATTTTTCGACCAACACTAAATCAATTATTCGCTAATTTACAAGTAGCTGCGAAAATCAGTCAAATATAAACTGTTTTTTTTTTTTTTTAATATTAATTAATATAAAAAGTAAAAATACGAATCATATTTATTTCTTTTCTACGTAGTTTTCCTGAAGTTCTATACATTTTTATCAACTTGTGGAGAGCTTATAGATCTTTTTTCCATAAAAAGTTTGAGAACGTATCATTAGCCGATTGCGTACAAACTCCCCTCTACTTCTTTGTTGGTCTGGGCTCCCAGAGCCTTCTTCAATGGCTTAAACAAAAATAAATCTCAGTCGGATAAACGTGGACTGTATGGAGGGGGCTATTCTGAGGTTTTTCAATAAATTTCGTGAATTTTATCCTTAGTTCTAACCGCTGTGTGAGAATTGGCGTAGTCGGAAGGAGAACCAAATCTCTGATTGTCTGATGGCTCCTTTTGTTCCTGTAAACGGCTTTCAGTTTATAAAAGAGGTGACAGTAGTAGCAACGTTTATTTACTTGGAGAAAATCGACTAGTAATACGTTTTTCCATTCCCGATAGGCGGTTTCGAGGACTTTTCGGCTTACGGACGCGTTTACGCCTTTACAGGACAAGACTCTTCGCTTAATACTCTTCGATTTCGACTCAGGAGTGTACCGATGGATTCGTATCTCATCACTGTACGCAAATGACTATTCGATGGAAAATATTATTTCTCTCGTCGAAATCGATGGGAAGCCTTTGGATTATTTTTTGTCGGGTCTGTTTCTGATTTAGGGTCAAAATTTTGGAATACGTCTCTCGCAGACTTTGTGGAACCCGAGTTGCTCTGCAATAAAAAAACGGGATACTTCCATGACTTCTGAAGCAGTTTCATCAACCGTAAGGGCTGATTGTCTTCAATGAGGTCACGGATGGTCGAATGTTGTTATCCATCATACTTGTAAGGCTTTTAGTGACTCGATTTCTAGTTTCATACCCTTTTTTTAAATTTGCTCGTGTAGTCGTACATTCGGGTATGTACTAACCGTTTCACTCCAAACTGCGCACATAGTTTATTCAATACTTTGGAAGGGTTGATGCCCTCATTCGTGAGAAACTTAACGATCATATCTTGTGCAATCGACAATTAAACCTCCTGTTCTGATATGACCCTATTGACTAGACAGACGCTAATGCCGAGAAGACTGGAGTAACTATAAATTGTTATTTTCAGAAATTAAAATTAAAAGACATGTACAAAAAAGTTGTATTTTCTTCTTTATAATCTGAATTAGGAAATATACATAATAATGGGGAAACAACAATCATTATTATTAGATTTTTGATGAATTGATGTTATTAAGTATATAATGACGGTGCAAGAGATATCCAGTGTAAGTAAATGTGTGTAAATGTAAGTCCCATGAGAAAATGATTAAACGGTTCCTTTTTTTCTTAAAAGTAGCGACAGGAATAGGAGCACTGTAATGCAGATTATTACGTAACGTTTATATGTTTTCTTCTCCAGCAGTTAATATAGTAGTTTAAATTTTTTTTTTCGAATACCACTTCATTTTCATTATAATAATTTTGTCCTTGAAAGGCTTATAAAAATGAACGTATCAGTGATATAATCGGCCTATAAATGGAAAAATATTTGCCTAAAACATCCTAATTTGAAAAAATTGATAACTGCAAGTTTAAAAAAAATATATTTAAAATATTATTTTTTGTGTGCATCATACAGGCATAAATTAAATTAAAAACGTTGAATAAAAACAGGATAATATTATTTATTTTTTAAATGCTGCGGAAATTAGAGGAAAGTGTATAAATTGACAGAAAATTGATCAAGGAAAGAAAAATAAGACCACCTTTTACTATTTTTTATTGTTGCTATGAGGCAAGTTACACTTTAAATTCATCGATAAAAAAATAGTACAATCAGTAGAACTTGATAAATTGTCACAAATATTTTGGTGAAATTTTTCATAACAACATTTTCCTATATCTGTTTTTCTGTAAAAAATTACTTTTTTATGATTCTTTTTCAAACGAATCACATTCCTAAATCAAATTTAGCGTTAAATTTTAAAATATATAAATTATATTCTTTTTAGTTATGACTTTTTTTTTATTTTACTTTTTGTAGTGGTAAGCTTTTAGCTAGTGGTGTGGTGGTGGTGTCAACATAATCAACACTAGATCTCAAGGCCACCGGTTCAGTCCCCGGTCAAGGTCAAAATATTTTGGAGCTCGCACTGTAACTCGGCCCATTATAAACATATAAAAAGGAAAAAATCAAACAAAGGGAATACTATTCCTTCATTTCTATATGTACGTGTAATATATTATTTAGGTTATTGCGTAATATTTCTTTTAATAACTTTTTAATATTATATATATATATATATATGAACATTATTCTTTATTTTTTGGCAATATAATATTCTGAGCGAGATAAATCTTTATTTTTTTGAAGCCATTTTTATTTATTATTTAAATTACCGCCGTGTAGTTCTATAAAGAATCACTGCTATAGAATACGGATACTCTTGCACATTGCTATCAAAAAAAAAAAAAATTGTTAATTAATAAATAGTTAGGCGTTGAAAAGCCTTCTGAGTTACTATAAGGTAAGTAAGCCTAATAAAAACTGAAGGCGTTAATTTTAAATTAGCGGTAATGAAAAAGATATTACATAATTTGTATTTTTTTAATAAAATGTAATACATAACTCATTTTATATTTCTTTGAAATGTATTCCAACTTTTTAGAAACGAATTGAATCACAGATTGCGCATTTTTCGATATTTTAATCTGCATATGCCATTTTTTTTAAGTTCTTTGTTTGAAAGCTGGCAGTATAGATATGTACTGCCAGCTCTAAAACTTGAATCCTGCTTGAATCTAAATGCTTGAATCTTGCATAGTAATGCATAGTATGCATTACTATGTACTTTAGTAGGAATTTAAATAGCTATATCAAATAATATTAATAATAAATCAACGTCTGTAACAGGAATACCAGAATAAGAATTCCTAGAAGAAATCCGAAGATAATTCGAAAATTTGGCCATATTTGGATGCTACGTTAAAATAATTTGATTGATAAATAATTAATCCACTCGAGATTTGTTAAACTTCAGTTTTGTAAACCCAGAGTAGTTTTAAACAAAACAAAAAGATTCATGCGTATGAAGAATTCTTCGGCTTGAATCTCAATACATTACCAGTACATTAAAATTTGATTTTTTTTTTTTTTTACTTATCTGAAAGCCTCAATTCTTTGTGAATGAAATGTGCAACTGTAGAAGATTTTTAAAAAAGTTTAGTCCAGCAGGTTAACATATGTCAGATCGCTTTCAAAAAATTATAGTTTTATTTTTATACAATATATAAAAAGATCATTTTTTTTTGACATTCTTTTTATTTTTTGACTCTGAAAAGAATCACTGCGTAATTTCATCTACCTTTCTCAACATTTTTATGAAAATATGTAACAGTTTTTTTTTTCATTTTATTTACAGTAAGTGTTACACGGGTTTATCGTGAATCTAAATCGGTATATTTAATCTGTTCTATTTACAATTTATTTATTCTTTAAATATATGTATACACGGTAAAATTTGTCTTTGACATGTAGAATGTTATAACTCAGAGCGTAATGTTGCATTTGTTACAGAGATAGATAGCGGTTTAGTTACTTAACGCCGTTTCGATTTGAAAACATCTTGTAATAGACATTAGAGATGATTTCGAATAATAAATTTGGGTAACGTACTCTTATAAATTTTACGAAGGTTATACAGACCGGAGGTTTTAGGTAAAGTAGAAGTTTTAAAGTCCAGAAAATCAAGGATGCTTAAGTTAAATATTAAGTCGCTTAATATTAAGTTAAACTTAAGTCGTTAAAGTTCAATGTATTATTTTTTATGTGATAATACGACGATTTCAAATTGTTCGTTTACAGGTGTGGAACCGGAGGTATTTTGCCAATATCACTTTTTGGTAGGCGGTAGATAAATAAGTGTCCAATTCTGATATCGCAAATTAAAAACTGAATTGTACAAGTTTTTAAATGTTAATTTTCATGCGATAGTCTTAACCCTGAGAAGGAGGTAGCAGATGAAATGGTGACTCACACTCACAACGGGTTAAAAACACAACGTTTGTGGGGTGGGGGCGTAAAGAACACTCATAACGGGGTAACAGTTGTGCACCAATTTTCAAATTTGATCCTTAATAACCTCTGAACTGACTATTATCAGAGCTGAACAAATTGCATTTTGTAGAAAATTTTATGGGCTTTCAGAAAACTACTTCCATTTTTGTCGATTTCTTCACCATTTTCGTGATATTTGTGAAAAACTGAAAAGCTACGCTTAAACGTTTGCTTAAAGGGATTGAAAAGCTGGGTGGGGGTTTTTCTTGTCTGGAACTCTTAGTGTGGAGAATTTCATCACGATCGGAATAAAATTATCAATCTGTATAAAAGACAAACGGAAGCACAAACATCATCCTTCTTTATATATATATATATATATATATATATATATATATATATACGTCAGATAAAAATTGTAAAGGAAGATAAAGATTGGAATATATGAAACAGATAATTAAGGATGTAAGTTGTAGTAAATATGAGAGATTTAAAGTAGTCACAAACAGGAGTGGAGGATATGCCTCCAAAAACCGATCAGCCGACTGATGACTTATTAAAAAAATAAATATTTATATCATATTAACTTAAAAATTATTCTGTCATTGTACTAATTGCCTACTGTTCCTAGAAACCTTAGCAAAAGAAAAAATAAATACTGAAAATGTGAACTTAAAATTCTGTTCTCGACTTTCATAGTGCAGTGGTATAGAATATTTATTTAATTTATATTAATAATATAAATGTATTTTACTCGTTAAAACTACTTCAGTACTTAACGACTAGGCTGTATCTTGATGTATACGTATAAATGTAATATTTTCTTCCGATACATTTAGTTTACGAGTAAACGTTGTTCAGAGTGATGGGAGAAACGGTTCCTTAGAAACCTCATCAATTCTGTTTCGTCTAGACGCAGGACATCCTTGATTATATATATAGTAACGAGTATTTTTTCTCCTTTTGTTAACAGTGTTCAAGAATATTAAACTTGCGCACACTCTTGGTTTTAGTTTTCGTTTTCGTTCGGTCCTCGCAGCCTCTAACTCTATAATGTCGTTGTAGCAGTAGGGTGTTCCATGTTGAACGTTGACTGCCATATTCCTACTGTTTTCTTTTTACGTTTGACTCCAGAAGTTATTTCTGTCGACTTAAATAAGAGGAGCTTCTTTTTTATTCCTTCTTTACTTTATCCCGTTTTATTATATTCTTCTCTTTTTCTTATTCGTTTCTTCCTTTCTTATGTTCAAAAACAGTTTACAAGGACACACATATCCATCTACACTTTAACCGGTAATACTCCCCTTTTAACATCGACGTCTAGAAACAAAAATAGTTTAACACCACAACACAAAGAATGTTCTATTTATCCCTTTGTTTTCTTTAACCGGATCATGGACTGCATTTATTTTATACTTACATTGATGTGTACGTTTATTAAAAATATTTATATATTCGTGAAAGTATTATTCGTCATTTATATATTTATTTTGTATATTTATAATTTATATCTTAACGTAATAATCGTTGATGTTTAAACTACGCAAAATATGTGCGTTTGTCAAAAATAATTTTTATTGAAACAATATAGCCTAAAATGATTCACCTCAACTACGCGAGATGCTCTGGCTACATAATTGTTTTAATTTATTTTGTACGACCTTTGTATACTTAAACTGAAACTGATCAAGTGGACATCTATAACATTGTTTTTTTTTGGCAGAAACTGAACATAAATTTAAAAAAAATACTGAAAAAGAGTTACAATACTTTCCTGGCATTTATTATTTATTATTATAAAGTGAAAAAATAGTTATACATGAAAAAAATTACTTAAGATTTCTCTTGTGAGATGGGGGTAATTAATGATAGAAGTTTTATTGTAAAATTATCAATAACTATATGTTTAAATAAACAAAAAAAGAGTTTTTAATAAAAAAAGAATCGGTATTATTATTTTTTTTCTGCTTCCCCACCTTCAAAATCACCTTTTAATATTTCTTTTTTTATTTTTCTACGTTTACTGTTAAATGAAAAAAATAAAAAGAAATCCACTGAAAAATGTACGACGAATAAAAGTTGTTTAAGATTTCTTTTTTGAGGACGGGGAAGTGAATTACGATGACTATCGTAATATTATGAGAGACTACTTTGATAATCTGTTGAACGAGGAGTTCCCACGAACCGAATACCCATCCTGTGAACCCGTCTTAGGCGAAGAAGTGGAAAACATAACCAAATTGGAGGTCGAAGCTGCACTGAAAGAAATGAAAAGAGGTAAAGCAGAGGGACCGGACGAAGTGCCCACAGAGCTGTCGAAGTCTGTTGGAGCGATCGGCATCCTCTTTCTCTGTATTTTGATCAACAAAATTAAAAACCGAAGTTCAATGACTGCGGCTTTTTGTCAGAGCTTCCTCTTGCCGTTCTTCAAAAACAAAGGAGACCTCAGAAAATGCGGCCATTACAGAGGTATAAAACTACTGTCGCACACTATGAAGCTTTGGGAAAGAGTCATTAACAACCGCCTGATGAAAACTGTACTGTCAAAAATTCACGTTAATCAATGTGGTTTCGTGCCTGGCAGATCAACAGTGGATGCAATTCAAGCTATGCGTATACTGGTGGAAAGGTTTAGAGACGCTGCTAGGAATTTGCATATGATATTCATAGACGATATTTGATATGGACGGCATTGAGAAGTCACGGTGTTCCAGAACGATATGTTGAAATCATTGTGGACATGTATCGCGATGCGACCACAAGGGTGAGATGCATGACAGGAACATCAACGGTTTTTCATGTGAACATGGGGGTACACCAAGGCAGCGTGCTGAGCCCACTGCTCTTTAACATTGTTTTTAATTATCTGACATCACACATCATGGATGAATTGCTGCTGAGCGTACTTTTTGCTGACGATGTGGGTCTCGCGAGTGAAAGTGTTGCGGTGCTACAAGATGTTTTCAGTCGCTGGAAATGTGCACTTGAAAGCCACGGTCTGAAGATCAGTGAATCCAAACCGGAATATATGTTCTTGCCATTCAGCGACGCACAAGCAACATCGCCTGACATTATGCTCAACGGTCGAGTTATGCCGAAGTGTACAAGTTTTAAGTATCTTGGTTCTATATTGAATCAAAGAGGCGGCTGTGAGCAAGATGTGAATCATCGAATCACCGTGGCATGGTTGAAGTGGCAGCAGATTTCGACTGTTCTTTGCGGCAAGCGTGTGCCTCCAAAACTTAAGGGCCGAATGTATACTACAGTGATTAGACCCGCACTTACATATGGAGCAAAGCGTTGGACACGATACGAGCAGTTTGGACAAGATCTCACGACCGCAGAGATGAAAATGTGTAGAATGTCTCTTGGTGTGACTAAGTTGGACCGCATCAGAAGCGAACGAATACGTGGCTCCCTTCAAATAAAAGAGTCAGCGGCGGAGAAATTCTCTCGAGACCGAAACGATTGGTTCGAAAGGGTTGATTCTCAGCACCCTTAAAGTGCTACAAAAAAAGTTAATGGCTCTTGATATCCCGCCAGTCAAGAAACGAGGAAGACCGAAGAAGAGTTGGTGTAGGCAGTTGGAAGATGACGATTGAAGCATGGCTTGACCCAGCAAGAGAGGGACGGTAGATGAACTCCAGAATGACACTCCATTCAATGAGACCAAATTGAATTGACATTTTACTGTTTTACTGCTTACCCTGGAGACTTTTGTCTCACAACAGGAATTATATATGTAATACTAGTCATTATGTATATTAATAAAGCAAGGAAGAAGATCGCGTAATATTATTATTATAAGTCTAAATAAATGAGAAAGGTTTTGAAAAATACACAAAATCGATATTTTTTAACATTTATCGGCTCCCCCACGGTATTGCCCCCAAAGTGTTGTTTGTTTTTGGTCACCTGCACTACTAATATACCTAAGAAGACTTAAAAAAATTCAGCTAAAAAGTATGCTATAAATAAAAAGATAGTTTTTACGATTTTTGAGAAAGGGAAAATTTTGAGGCGAGATATTTTTTTAAAAATGGTAAGATAAGCATGCACTCATGTTCTGGATTAATATAAAGTAGGGTTATGTTTGCAAAATTTTGAGAAAATTGGCCCCAAAATGTTACCAAAAAATTGCCCTGTATACAAGAATCCCTTTACAAAAATTCATCAAAAACGGTTTATCCAGTAGAAAATTATTAAGTTTCAAACACGCCAACACACGTACTTACGAACATTACCCCTCAATTTTGTTGGTATTTTGGGGTTCATAGCTCTAGAGCTATGATGCCAGGAAAGAAAAAAAAATGAATAACATTGATTTATTCCTAAGAGAAAAATTGACTCTCCAAAGTAAATTAGTGAAAGGTAAACATAATTAAATATAATAAAATGGTTGATAATAAGAAATAAAGTATTAAGATTAGAGAACACAATGTTTACAGAGATTAGAAAATGTTGTAATTTAAATAGTAAAATTACAAAGAACGGATAAGTAAAGCAGTCAGCAGAAGTAGATTATCACAAGCAAAGAGCTTTCATGCAGTTAAGAAATATATTAGTTTCAAATATAAGTTTAAGAATTATAAAATTTGTTTAAAAACATCTGTGAAGAATGGTAGCCTTCTTTTATTGTTGTAAAAACATACGACATAAAATAGCAATAAAAAGAAAGGAAAAGAAGTATAGTATTTAAAATATAATGCTACAAGGTAATGTTGAAAAATATATAGATTAATCAAATTTGATATAAAGTAGCCTTAAAAAGAATGAATCGGAGGGGAGAGATATTTGTTCCTGAATCTTCTAAATAGATAAACTAGGTTTATCTATTATACATATATATATGTCTAGTATATATATATATATATATATATATATATATATATATATATATATATATATATACTAGACATCCAGATTTAGCTAATTTGTAGATGGTGGGATGTGTTTAGTATAAACTGTCCAGGAAAGCAAAGGATTGAAATATATGAAACAGACAAATAGGATAAGGATGTAATGAATATGTTGAAGTTAAAAGATTACTTCAGAAGAACAGAAAGAATTGGGAATAGCATCAAGCCAGTCAATTGACTGATGACTTAAAAGAATACAGTGACGCGTGCGCACGCACACACACACACACACACACACACACACACACACACACACACACACACACACACACACACACACACACACACACACACTCACACATTATTTAGTGGTTTAATTCTAACCTGAAAAATTGGAAAAATAAAACGACCTGAAAATTTCTTACATTCTTCGTGAATCACTGATGTGTATATATATATATATATATATATATAAAAGCGCGCGCGCACACACATACACACACAAATCTTCGGGAAGTGATTTAGGATATTAAAATAATTTAAAAAAAATTATCAACGTATTCCGATAACGTTTTTATGAGTATATATTTTTACATTTTTTAATAAAACTTATCTTCTCAAAAAAAAATATGCTCATTATTAGTAGACAAGTTATAAATTGTTTAACAATTTGTATTAGAGGAAACACTTCTCTTTTTCATATTAGAGGAAACAAAATCTGGCTGAAAATTCTACAATGTTTGTTGCCAGTTTAGAAATAATTGAAGCGTAATGTACTATTTTTTTTTCGCAATTGTACCACGTGGAGACCGGACCCGCGTTTTAAGTTTAACTCAGTCCCCACCCTGCAAAAAGTCACCACTTCTGCAACAAACACGAGCAAACATGCAGGGGGACCAACAGGGATCAGACAACCTGTAGTCATCCTCGTCCGCCTTCCTACCACGAACATTGACTTCCACCATGGCAGCTACGCCTTTCCACGCAGCTTCCGACTGGAGCATCTTGGTAACCACGCTTTCAGCCACCAACTCCCAGAACTCTTCGACTACTGGGCGCCGTACATCATACCAGCACACACACCAGAATATCACGTGTTCCGGGGAGTCGACGACTGCACAATACCTACATAGGGGGGAAGCTATTTTCCCAATCCTATGCAGGTAAGCGCCAAAGTAACCGTGGTCACTCAGAAACTTAGTGAGTTCATGCGACATTTATTTCCGGACTTCCTCCCTATCCAGGTCTTGATGTCTGGGATGAGGGATCTCGTCCATCCATCTGTCTGCGACTCTTTCCACCTCTCTTGCCAGTGCCCGATAAGCTAATCGTGAGCGACACTTGGCAAAGCACTCCGTTGCCTCATAGCCCTCTCCACCGCCATGAGATTCAGGGGCGGCACCCCGTCGATGACAAACACGGCCTCGCTGGAAACCGTCCTGTAGACACGTGCGATCCGCAAAGCCAGCACCCGCTTCAAGCCGTTCAGGAGCTCCCTGTCCCGTCTAGTACTAATAGCCGTAGCTCAGACCGGTACCCCGTATAGGCATCTCGATCCCCCCCCCCCCCGAGGGGAGAAGATCCCACCTCGTAGCGTTTCCGGTCGCTACACCACCGCCTCCGTTCCTAGCCAGTAGTGGCTTTAACGGAGGACATCTTCTCGCCCTCAAACTGATTGCGCACTACAGCTTTCAGTTCAGGCCCCGCAGAGATGCCACCGATGCAGATGACCCTCGGGGCATCTGCATCGGTAAAGTTCACCCCGAGATAGTTTTATGTGTTTATGCCTTCAGAAAGAAGACAACGGACACCTGCAGCTACCACGTCGCCCTCAGGGACTAAGCTAGAAAACTAACCGCGGAATGAAGACCCCGCGCCTAGCACTACCTTTATTGAGCCAATTATCGAATGTCTCAGATCCGAGCAAAACTACCACTATAACAAAACTTTCCCACTAAAGTTTAACACAGCGAAATTTAGACCTTGTTCCCTTAAGAACCCCGCTTATTACTCGAAATGAGTTTCTTACTGACTCCGCTCCGGTCTGCCCGGGAGAGGAGAATTAACGCCTACTCCCACACAGCTCCATCGCATAGTCCCGCGTGACATTCACCATCTTTCGTAACCGCCGCCGAAACGCCACTGCATACCACCGAAGCGGCACCCAGAGACGCCCCGCCGACAGTGTCGTTAGCTCACAAAATGCCCTCGTCGAAGCGCGACCGCACCCCCCGGGACAAGGATAACCATGCCCGTTGGCAGCGGCCGCAACTCCGCCGACAGCTTTACTCCAACAAAATAACACCAATTATTCTAACCGAGGCACGCTGCCTTAAGCGCCTACCTTCGGCCAGTCAACTGCCCAGGCGGTCCGTAGCCACCCAGGTTCCTATCATCTACTAAATCCCTTCGGCAGTCCTGCTCAGAGTGAGGAAGCGAAGGAAGCCAGCAACTATTGTCCACTCTCTACGAGTCCTCCAGTTGACTCGTAGATCCAAAACGGAGTTTACTCTCTCGAGTTCCCTAGCAACTCTGGTACGCTCAGCTTCGTACCGGGGAGATATGTGTAGGACATGGTCCACGGTGTCATCGACCCTACAGTCCGGACAGAAGCCGGAATACCCCGTACAGGCAGACCGACCGTGCCACCGAAGCAAGAAGTCTCCTTCCTCTGGTGGATGGGCTACTCCGATTCCGAATAAGCTTGGCTAGGGCATCAGCCGTTCTCCTAGCCTTGCTTACTGCTTCTCGGACATGCTCCTGGAACGACCTTCGGTGGTCAAGCCACACTCCAAGGTATTTTACCTTAGGTGAGGTCAGGACTTCGGTCGCACCGGTACGTAACGTGATGGGGTCAAGTTTACGTTTCCCAGCCATGACCACCGCTTCCGTCTTCCGCTCTGAGAGCTTCACTCCCATATTAGCGAGCCAGTCGCTCGCCATACGGATCGCCGTAATGCCCTTCTCCGCGACTTCAAGCTCTGTTTTACCGACGACAACCAGTGGCAGATCACCAGCAAAACAGACTGCAGTGACCCCTTCCGGGTACTCGATCTTCAGCATACCATCAAAAGCAATATTCCAGAGTAAAGGACCGAGTACCGACCCCTGTGGGACACCACACATCACCTCTTATGTAACTGACAGCCCCTCCGCACTGGCAACCACAAACCTGTCGCTCAAGTACTGGCCGTCTGAGGTACGCGTTCACGCCACGCACCTCAAGCTCATCCATAATAACATGCCACGGCAGGCTATTAAAGGCATTTTCAACGTCTAGGAGAATAACAACAGGTATCCTCCTATTGTGCCGAATGCCCGCGTCAGCCTCATCGACCAGCTGCATCACTCGGTCGATAGCATCCACTGGGGACCTGCCTTTTTGGAACCCGAACTTGTTCGCACTTAATCCTACTCCAGCTTCCAACTCGGATGTCAATCTACCTACAAGGCGGCGCTCGAAAAGCTTGTCGAGCATTCTTAACAAATACGCGGGCGATATCCAGTAGCATTACCAAATTTGTCACACCCTTCTCAATCAGAGCCAGCTGAGCAACCTTCCGTGCTCCTGGTGCAAACTCGTTTGTTAAGCAGTAATTAAATGCATCGACAAGCTTCTACAGGGCCACCTGAGCCAAGACCTGCACCGCCTCGCGGCTGATGCCATCAAGACCGGAACTCTTCTGCGGGTTGATACGCTTAGCAGCTGCAACCACTTCATCCTTCTTTAACAGAGGAACTACTTCATCCAGAGCAATTTCCCTCCTCCAAGGCATCCATTCTACCTTGGGGAATAATTTGACTATCGCGTCCACTAGGCGCTCCTTAGTCAGAACGGGAAGGGAACGACCAAATGTCTTCATTACTATTTTGTAACCGCTTCACCACACGTCCGCATCGACCTCATTGAGTAGATCAGTCCACTTCTTCTCCTTAGCGCGACTGATATCTGCTCTGTAAGCCCGCCTAGCCTCGCCAAGAATTTCCCTAGGTTGAAGAATGTCCATTCTATCGTTGCCCCTTTGAGTAGTCTCTGCAGCCTCCGTCTTGCTCTGTAGCACTCTCTTCAAAGCTCCCCTACTTCCTTGCATCACCAGTAAGCACTCCTTTTCCTGGCAGCGTATTTCGGTCGAAGCTCGTCAAGCACCTCCTGCACAATGGAGGTCACTTCATCATGCATTAACACGCACGTTAGCCTGCCAGCGATAGTACGTTGGAAAACCCCCATAGCACGCTCGCTTACTTTCCATATTCCGGGAGTCCAGCTAGCCACACTCCCAAAAGCTTTATAAACGAATGAGATAACTTTATGGTCTCTAAGGGTCTCCTCGTTCAACAAACACCAATCGCTGACCGTTTGGCACGCCCTCTAACTTCCGAAAGTGACATTAATGAACGACGCCAACTCACCTCTCTCAAACGTAGGAGAAACCATCACCCAGAGAGTAAAGTCCAACGCCTCTTGCAGCCTCCTCAAGGATTTGTCCCTTTCGATCGGTGAACACACCGCTCTATGACACGCACTTGGCGTTGAAGTCACCGGCGATTATCACCCTAGGCAATCTACCCGCCTCAGCCATAACTTCATCGATGAATCTTTTGTATTTCTCCAAACCCGAATTTGGAGAAATATTGCCAACTATCAATGTGACCTCCCTGACTTCCACAACGACGAAGCCCCTCCTAAGAGCTACGCTGACGATTGGAAAGACACGGGACACTTCCGCAAGCGCAACCTCTACTTCCGCGTCCCTAATCCAACCTTTTCCTCAGCCAGCCAAGCGGACTTCATCCTGGATGAAGTCCGCTTGGCTTCTCACCGCCAGCACCTATGTAGCATCATGTGCAAACCTACTCCTATTTGCATTAAATTGATGGAATGTAGTCATTTCTGTTTTTGCAGCCACCTAGTTTATGCCCGTTATCTCCGCACTTGAGAAATTTCATGGCCTCCTTGCATTCACGGCTAATATGCCCCTCTTTGCCGCAGTTCAACACTGATTCCGGCGATCTACCCCTTTAGATTTAGCGGCAAAGTGATTATTTTCGCCACACCGGAAGCACCGCTCCTCAGATGATGTTTTCGAGACCCTACAGAATATCCACCCTATCTTTATGCGGCCTTTCTCCAACAGCATGTTGTTCATCGTCTTTCCTACAAGCACGGAGGCCGTCTTAGTGCTCCCAAACAATCTCCACAAAGAGAAGACCTTGACCGCCTTACTCACGACACCTGCAGCTGTAGATATACCTGGCCTCACCTCTTCTTCTGGAGTTAGCTAATCGAGATCCTTCACCAGGAGCGCTACGTAGCGCTCCCTCCTTCCACCTTCCACCACCTTCACGTCGGGGATTTTCTTTGTTATGATCTGAGCTTGGTGGCTGCTTCCTTCTCCCCTTGAACCTTAATATGTAGCTGTTCATTTATGACTTTTCTAACAGAGAGCACCTCACCTGCCTCCTCATTAGCGATACTGCTCTTTACATCCCGCAGCAGATCCGCGTAAGTCCGCCCCTCAGCACGAACCAATAATGTTTGAATCTCTGTAGTAGTCGCTTGTTCCTTTCCTACAGAATTCATCACATCCCTAGCAGCGGTACCAACTGTTCTAAGGGTGTACTTGCATTCCACTCGCCTTGCCACGTACTCCGTAACCTTCCTTAAGCTCTCACCCAGCGTGTTACCCGGCACGTTGACACATAAGGAAGGCTGCGGGGTGGCATTGATCTTCTGCAGTGCAGGGTAGAAATCCCGCATTGCTGCCTCTTCACCCTTGGATGAATCCACGATTACTACTTATGCTCCCTTCTCTGCCACCTCTACTCCCTCCCCAACCAGAGGTCTCACCAGGAATCACCAGAGGTCTGGAACACTCAGCAATAACAAGTCCTGCCTTCAATATGTTCTCACTTCAAATTTTCCTTCTATTCTTTCTCGCTTCGAGCTGCCCGAGCACCTTAAACGCCCCAAAGACGGACCTTACAGCTCCACGCTCTCTGTCGGCGGCCAGATCTGCAACATGAATAGATCCACCATCCGCTGTTGCGTCAGACGGTATGGCCACTCTTCCCGCAGGTGAAGCACTCTTCCCGCCAACACTTATTGCATATTGCCACCACCTCATCCTCGCTACCACATCCTCATCGAGAAGATTTTTCACCTCCTCAAGCTCCTTGTTGGACATAATCTGGGTGATGGCCATCACACACTCACCTGTTTGTCTGGCCGCACTTTGTCTGTTTGCCTGTTTGTCAGGGCTTCCATCATCTCCTATAGTTCATCAAGGCCGGACTTTAATTTTTTCTTGGTACTGCGGTCAACATGTTGTAGCATGTTGATCACCTTACGGGTCACCTTGTCCACTGTATCAGTAAACGGATCCGCCTCTTCATCGTTCTCCCCATTCAATCCCTTTAGGTCAAGGGAGCCCATCCTCCTAGGCACCTTAACCAACAATCTTGTCGTCCTAGGCTTACTTATATGGGAGTTTTCTTCCTCATCCATTGCCCCCGACTCCGTAATTTTTATAATTTCCCATTCTCGAAATTTTTCAGGGTATTTTAAACCTAAAATCTTTTCCGGACTCCGAAGAGCCAACCTGCCAGTTTTTAGGCACCGTTATTTTCCCACCGTTTTCGGTGGTGGGAGACTTCGAAATACTCTTACGAGGCTTAAAGACTGCCTCTTTTGTCATTCCTGTTCAGTTGCAAATCGAAAATTTTCTTATAAACAAGACTCCCAAACACTCTGTATTTGTGTTTTTCAAAGACACCAGATGTACAACACTGGCCCCGAAGACCCTTTACGACCCGAATGGACAAATAGAAAAATGTTTGTCGCAGGAGCGACAGAAACCCACTACTTGCCAACTTAGGATTAACTGACAAATGACGCCAACAGAGAAGCTGGTGCCAACAACAAAGCACAAAAATAATGAGGTAAAAACTCTTAGATAAATACGCAAAACTATAACTACCACGCACTAGACCAATACCCGACCTACTGCATTATTCGTCTATCTCTAGGCAGACGCTAACCTGTATTCCGTATGTCAACGTAGTCGACAAGTACTTGATAGTACCCCGTGATAAGTACTTATTTCCTCTCGAAAATCGTACCTGGGGGTTAGGCCCCAAAATCGGGAGGTATTACCAGTCTAGTACGACAAATTGGCCCGTAAACACGAAAGTTTGTAAACACGTGGTGGACCGGAAATTGTTAAAAAAAACAGCTAAAAATTAAGAGTTTCAAAATAAAAATTATATTAACTCACTTAATTAAACCTACTTTTAAACACTGTTTACGCTTCCTAAGGATAGCTAACAGAACAAAAACAAAAGTTGGCCAACACGTGGACCCACTTAGCCACGTGGTCACTCACTTCAATTATTAAAACGCTAAATAACTTAAAAATTAACTATTCTATTTTAATAATTCATACACTAAAATGCTCCCCGCACCTAGCACTATTACATCCCCTACAAAAACAAAAAGGAAACTCACTTTTTACTACTAAATCTTACAAAAAACATGGAGTACCGAAAACATACGTCCACTATGCGTCTACAGATCCCCATATTGTAATATACTATTACAACACTGTATGTCTCCGCCGTTTAGTCAGTTGTTTATAATTCATGATTAAATAAATTAATTCATGATTTTTATTCAGAATAAAGTGCTTTGAACTTTATCTAGTTAGGTTCTTTAATGAGATGTTAATAATTAATTAATTTAATGATTTTGCAAATTTAGTAATGTAAAACCACGATATTTATTTACATTTAGAAAGGAACGGATTACCATACGTATCGAATTTTATTAGAATATTTCAATCATTTGTTGAGATACGATTAAAAAAAAGCAACCCGATAGAAAAGTGTTTTGAGACACATATGCCTATGAAGACGTTTTTGCTTATTTTAAGGGGCTAGGGTATGCGTCTATATTTCTTATATAATTTTAGGGAAACGTGTTTCTTTTTCTGAAAACATATTAGAAATATTTTGAAAAAATCAAGAATTGTTTGTCACGGGTACGAGTGGGTTTTTTAATTTTATTTTCTTGACGAGTTACAATTATTTTATTAAATTAATGAGCTATTTTTATTTTTGTTTTTAGACAGATAACAATTATTTTTTACTTCAGTAAAAGTATGAAAATTTAAAATGTCTACGTTAAATTCTAAAGGACGCGTACCGCAAACCGCTTAAAAACTTTCAGGACTATAGCTTTTACAGATCGTGAAAAAAAAGGACAAATGGAATTGAAACTAAGATTTTTCGAATAATTCATTTTTAAGAAATGTCATACGACGGTTCTGTTAGTGATTTTTCTGTTTCTTAAAATCGCTTTTCCGTTTTCTTTTATACATTTATTCTGTTATTTTCCTTGTAATTCATTAATAATCTTATCTGATCAGTAAGGTTATTCTTTGTCCGACCGCAGTATGGTGACGTCACAGTATCTACCCGGTTTTACTCCCGTCTCATTAAGAGTGTGACATTTCAATATGTTACTGCTCATAAAACTGGCTATTGTTTCAGCAACATGGAATGTCAATAATTTTGGCAAACAGTTTTTGGCAATCGCTGTCGTATTATATTGTTCGAGGACTCATTCGGGTTTTGCATTGTGTGTTTTCTCAGATGACTGGGGTCAGCTATGTTACGAAATATGCTTCTCTTTTACTACAAAAAAAAGGATTTATTCATGATTGTCCACTGAAAAAATAATTTTCAGTCCGAATATCCATGTTTGGTTTTCACCAAATTAAAAATTCGAAAAATTAAAATATAAACTTAAAAATTATTATTTTTTAAACTTTTTGGCTTTACCCTATCCCGTTAAAGCCCCTACTCGCATTCAATTTATTTTTCAAACGTTCTTGAGTATGAATAAAAAAATATTTTTGATTGTAAAAGTAAGATAAATTATTAACAGAAATAACCAAATTTTAAAATAAGACAATAAATAAAATAAATTGATACGAAGAGGTAATTTAAAATAGATTAATTTGATTTGCTGAAAGTTTTCGAGAGAATTAATTCCAAATTTGTATTAAAAAACAAAAAGAAAAAAATAATAATATAGACTAGTCGAGTATCAATATATCAAGAGAATGATTTTTTGTCCTCCTGGGATAATTTTAGAAATTACTGAACCGATTTAAAAAGATTTTTTACTATTCAAAAGCTAAATTCTTTCCAAATAATTGACTATGTAGTTGGTTCATCACTCCATATCCGATGCAATTTTATACCTCGAATTTAAAATAACAAACCACCATTTTTTATGTCTTCATCAATAGTAGATATAAAATTATAAACAGAATTCTATAGGGTATCCGTTTACCATAAGTCTACCAAAACGTTAAAATATGATTCTTTCAACTCGATTTTATAAATACTTCTAAGTTTCAACGTCAAACCTCCTCACAAGCATGTAGAAAAAATTAAGTATGTCGAGTCATCCTTTTTAAAAGCATATTATCTCTTCAGAGCCTGCTAAAATAATTATTTGGGTCAAAGAGGTTCAGGGACTTATCATCTTTTCTTTTTATCAATTAACAAAAAAATTAATTTTGCATAATTAAAAATCCGTTTTATACTGAGCGACAGGTAAAGAAATCCATATGTTTCCTTATTGTTATTTAATCAATTTAGTTTTTTTTTGTTTTTTTTTTTTATTTCCTGCGCAATATTTTTATTTATTTATTTTTTAAATTCTATTCATTTAATTGATTTTTATGCTGTGTAAATCAACATCCTTCACGTTAATACAGATTCTGTTTTTGTAATTTAATTTAAAAATAATGCTATTTATTATCGTCTAGGTGAAATCCTTATTTTTTTATTATTTTTCACTAATCACTACTTCATAATTATATAAAATAATGTCAGACAAGTAGAGAATTCATTAAAAACTAATTAACTTTTCGATTATACGAATTACATTATAATTTTAATATAAATTTTAAGTATGATGTATAACCGAAAGTTTAACTGTATTTATTTAAAATTATTTAAATCAGCCCATCAATAAGTCGAAGGTTCTGAAGTCCAAATCCTAGTAAAGTTTAGTTGCTTTTGTACGGATTTGAAAACTTGGCAGTGAATATCAGTGTACTTTGGTGGTTAGGGTTCAATTAACCACAAGTCTCGGAGACGGTGGGCCTGAGTCTGTATAAGATTACATCTCACCCACCGGGTTGGTCTAGTGGTGAACGTATCTTCCCAAATCAGCTGATATGGAAATCGAGAGTTCCATCGTTCAAATCCTAGTGAAGGCAGTTACTTTTATACGGATTTGAATACTAGATCGTGGATACCGGTGTTCTTTGGTGGTGGTTTCAATTAACCACACATCTCAGGAATGGTCGACATTTGACTGTACAAGATTACACTTCACTTACACTCATACTTATCATCCCCATTCATCCTCTGAAGAAATACCTGACGGTGATTTCCGGATGCTAAACAAAAAAAAAAGATAAGATTACACCTCATTTCCATATATACATCATTCTCATTTCATTGGTCTGTATTGCGGGGGGGGATTGCTTACCGTTCATTAGATGAAAAGATTGCAACGTACACATTAGGGGACAAATACATACATGAAACTGATAATGACGATAGCTTTAAATATGGTACTGGTATTTTTATAGAATTTATTGAATTAAAAAAAATTAAAATTTCGACTAAAGGGGTAAAAATAAACTTTAAAAAAATTATACATATATAGTTATTCATCTTTCCTTATTTGTAAATAATCGGGTTCACCGAAATTTATTGTTTTCTTCAAATCATCATTTATCTCTCTCTTACTCTATTGAAGCGAATCGTTTGATAACAATTTTATTAAAATCAGTGCACGTTTTCAGAGTTACGAGGGGGCTATATGCATACAGTTGTTCATGATTTTTGTTCTTAAAATACAATGTTCAATTTCGAAATACAACGCCGTAAAATTCTTTAGAACAAAGAAGGTCTACGCTGATCGGCTACGGTTACTTACACGCGGGTTCTGTTGTCTTGGAAACGTGAAGCGTCTGCAACATGAACAAGGCGTAAGCCAACGAGTGAAAGCCATTACGAGGTACGTGCAGATACTGTCCGTTACATCTGATCTCATACTCAGTTATATAAAATTAAAAAGTATTTACTCATCTCGGGTAAAATTTTAGCCGGTGCGGAAAATGTGGTGGTTATGACGTGTGCTCTTATTCAAATACAAATTTATTTGCTAGAAATATAAAAGGATAACAGTATAATAAAATACGGTTAATTTTGTAGTAGC
This sequence comes from Lycorma delicatula, assembly GCF_047948215.1. Lineage (NCBI taxonomy): Eukaryota > Metazoa > Arthropoda > Insecta > Hemiptera > Fulgoridae > Lycorma > Lycorma delicatula. The sequence goes on along the minus strand of NC_134458.1, from coordinate 200,874,392 downwards.
ATCAAACAATTTTGGAATCGCTACCCTAATACTTTTCCCCACCAAATTTTACGGTTGTAAATTCTATTTATTAATTGTTTTACCATGATTATATGAACCGTCTAGCATTAAAAAAAACACGCTTTTTAAAGATCGGAACCCAGATTCTTGTAAATGGAACATGATGATACTACTGAGGAGGTCGATGCAAAAATTTAACCGTTCTAAGACATAAAATCAAATAAATTTATGTGACATACAGAATTTTTATAAATCAATAAAGTCATACAAAATATAAGTCAAAAAATGAGCTTTAAAATTTGTCACAGTTTAAAAAAATATAACTTATGCGTTAACTTATACGCTTAAATAACGTAACGAGTTTACGGAGTTATATTGTACGATTAAAACGCAAAATCAAACAGAAAACAATCCGTTCGAGTGATGTAACAAAAGAACTGCTTAAACGGCCTTCAACTTCATAAGAAAGAAGGTCGTTCGCTTTTTGTTTATATGTGTGTAAATACATAAAATATACTAGTATTTTACAGTAATAGGTCGGCATGGTATGAATATGAAAAAAAAACAAATGATTATGGTAAATTGAAAAAAAAAAATTAAACTTTGTGATAATTCGCTACTGTATTTAAGTATAATTGATAAAATCTATTGTATTGAATATTATTTTCTTTTCAGTTTATAAAATTGATCTTGTAACTGACACGTGCAGATGTAGCGGAGGCAGAATTAAGGCAGCGAATCTATACATACTTATATACTCGATTGACTGAATATGTTGAGCGTACTCGGTCAGGCAACGTGGTAATCATTCGGTTTCTTCACGCACGACCGAAACAGTTCTCCCCATTACGTTTTGATTTACGAACTGTGTAATAGGCTGTTTCAGTTAATAAAATATTAATATAACAAAAGGTATCGAATTTTTTCGATACCTTTGGTAAAATATGGCATAGAATGTTTTAATACATTTATATAATTTATGATATAGCTTTCGTTTAGGGTCTGGGGGTGAACGCTTTATAGTTAAATGTGATAATTCCAAGTTAGGAATAGTTTCGTTTCATCTGGAGTTCCCGGGTTCGAATTCCGGTCAGGCATGGCATTTTCACACGCTACTAAAATTGTCATTCATCTCATTCTCTGAAGCAATACCTAACGCTGATCCCAGAGGTTAAAAAAAAGGAATATGCGAGAATTTTCCGTAAATAATTTTGTGATTGTTCTCAGGTAATTAATTAGTATGTGGGTTGTTCAAGAATAAATACATTCTGCAGAGTAAGATATTTGATCGATAATATTGGTTCCCGTTTTGGGGAACGATTTTACCCATAGGGATGTTACTCTAAATTCCCATAACGACTAGTATACCTTCTGGTGGGGTGGGGTGTAAGCCTGGTTTTGGAATCGGGGTTATTTGTTATTTAATCGTTCATTATTCACCCGTTTACCTTCCGGAAGGGAATGGTTTATAAAATTCAGTTGGATACATTCATATAACATCCAACATTGAGGACGGAAGAGTTTTGGTTTTTTCACGGAAGCCTGTGTCTATTTTCAGGTGACTGTTTTGTGCAGGGAAACCCGTTTATTTCAGCCTAAATTTAACACGATTTACCCAAAATTATTGATCAGTAACTCCTGTTTTAACCCTCGTTTAAGATATCTCATCTCCAGCAAGATTGTAGACGGAATGGTTCTTTTTACGTGTACTGATTGTTATTCTCGTTTTACAATCCCCATGTCGGGAAACCGCCTCTTAATTACTAATCGCCTGTTTTGCTTAATCCTTTCCATCTCGATGTGTTTTGTGGGGATCCCTCCTCAATATCTGTGTTGTTCCCGATTGGAATACTTCTGCCTATAGACCTATCGGAAGATACGGTTTCTTATCCGGTGGCTACACAAAAACCTTAACCCAGAGTTGTTTTTCAGATAAAATTGTATCTACAAATCTTTTTTAGTACGACTCAGTACAAATCCTTCCTTTTACTAGCAATTGACATTGCTATCTTGATTTCTTCCTTCCTTCTAAGGATACGTTCTAAAAACCTATGAACATTTACAGGTGCTGCTTCCTCGGTGTTTTTTGTTGTTTGGTAAAAGGCGACTTTGCCAATAATCCTATATAAAGATTTTGATTACGGTAAATGTATATAATTTATAACCTCGTTCTGAAATGGCTAGTCGGATTAATCTGGTAACCGATAAAGTTCTTTAACATTTTTTTCTTTACAGAAATAAGTGGTACGTCTGTGATGTTATTGCGTTTGAATATTCGTTTGTTGTTATATGGATTTTACTGAAGAGAAAACTGTGGGAAGAATATGAAATACGAGTATTTTGACGTTTTTTTAGATAATATTAGTTGACTATTTTTCATGGAATAAAAATTTAAAACTTTTCGCTCGAAGATTTTGTTTCTAAGAGTCCATTGAATTACACTTTAAGGCGTATAGTTAAACATCTTCTTTCTTTACTTTTTATTTTTAAAGTCCTTAGTGAGTTATTTTCATCGTTGAATTACATTCAGACAAAAATTATATTAGACAAACAATAACTGTTTTTAATTTTGTACAACTGGTTTTTTTTACTCAGGAGAACTTGGAGATAAACATTATTTCATCGAAAATAATCGCGATTTTTATTCCTTTTCATGAAAAATATTAATCACCTCTGGAAATGTCTGATAAGAGAGCGATAGTATAGTTATTTTTACTGATCCGGACCTAAATTAATGCGCGTACATTTTTTATTTTTGTTTAATTAAAGACTTTTATAACAAGCCGTTTTTAATGATTTTTTCTTAACTACATCAGCAGATAAAATTAAACTTTAATAATTTACGATCTTCTAGTCAAAGTATTAAACTCGAATGTTTTCTTTTTTTTAAATTGTGCCTGAAAAAAGTATCGGTAAAAGATACTATTCGATGTATAATTTTAGTCGAGCTATCGTGAATTTTGCATGAAGTTAAAAGTGACTGTGTGGAATTTAATTATAGCTGTACCATGACCTACTGCAGTATTCTACTCGTAAAAAAATTTAGCTATTGTTAATTTTTAGTAGTGATATTTAGAGAGGAGTGTAGCCTTTATGATATATTACGTCTGAGAGACGTTTTTCTAAAAGGGCGGACTACTTTTATTGTAATTTTATTTCTTTTATTACTTTTTTTTCTTAGCTACTATTTTTTAGTGAAGAATGTCACCTGACCTTGAATTGTTGTACTATTTATTACGTACAAATAATGGATATTTGTATACGTATCTCTACGAGTATTGTTATATTTACTGTGGATATGTATATTTCGATCTGCGTGCCTTTTATGTAGTAATAAATACAATAAATATTTTGATTGATTTTTTTTTAAATTTTAATTGTTATCAAGAATTGCATCGATCAATATTTTGAAAAGTAACATCCTAAATCCATTTATCATCTATTTTATTCTGCTGAATTTTTTTTGAACTAAAATGGATTGGTCAATTATTTATTAAAATAATAGATATTTGATTTTTGATTTTTTTTTTTGTTTGGTTTGCTTGGCATTTCTCCCGCCACTACCCCATTCGATAGCCCGGAAGCATAAGACCAAATGTCTGTGCCACAAACGGCTACTGAGGCTCGAAACAGATTAGCGACTTGTCTCCTAATAGCTCCTATAGAGTAACTAAAACCACGAGCCGAACTAAGCGCGGTAATTTCAATAATAAATTTATATCGTCAAGACAGCAATTCGCTGCCACGCCTAGGTCGCTGAATGCCAGCAAGCACCTCTTCACCATTTTAAAGCGCTTGGAGCTTTAGTTGGCTGGTGGCCAGCCGTAATTCTCGGGTAGCTTCCTACAGCAGTGAGGCAGGAGTTTGTACTTTAAATAAGTTATTGATGCCGGTTGAAAAAAGAACAGCATCAAGGAACGCCCACACGGCCCGACAGTGTGGCTCTCGCGACACTGACTCGCCACTTACGAGTAGCCAATTTTCCCTTACCCCAATTTTCCTTAAAGGTTTTGGGGGGCCAAAACTCAGGCCAAAGTGATCTGAGTTCTTGTGGCTGAGCAGCCATGTGGAAGTTGCGAAGAGTTCTGCCGACCTCTTCGCAACTTCCACATGGCTGCCCGAAGTTTCACCACTAAATCGATTGGGAGAGCCTTCCCAATACAGTAGTAGCCTCAAAGGAGTTTGTTGTAAAAACACCAGTGCATACTATCAAGGCTTTGTGCTCGGCACTCCTTAAATTTTGAAGTAGTGCTCTATTCATATCCAACCTGTGCGCCCAAACGGGAGCCGTGTAAGCGGTCGTGCTCTCAAAGATACCTCGGTACACCATGTTCATTTGACGGCCCAACAATCCATAGTCTTTCCCAGCAATCTTTCTACGTTTGAGCATCACTGAGACGGCGTCCGCCTCTACTTGTTTAATGTGGTTACTAAACAGCCACTTCTCATCAAACAAAACACCTAGGTACTTATGAACCCTCACTTGGATGATTACACAGCGTTTATATATAATATGGGGGTTACCACTGCATGATAATTTGTCTGCACCCTTGAGAAGCATATACTACCTCTTGGGCACAGAAATCTTTAAATTTTACATGTCTCTCCAGTCGTCCGCGGTCGACAAAGCCGCCGGCGCTCTACTTTCTAGCTGCGGTGGTGAATTACCACGAACTATTAGCAGACGGTCATCGGCGAAAGCCTAGGCCGTGACCCCTTCTGGGAGTGTCAATTCCAGAAATCCATCAATAACCAGGTCCCACAGTAGAGGACCGAGTTCGGAACCCTGCGAGCTTCCCCTGGTGACGGACGTTTTCACAACTACGTGCGCGTCTTTAAACAGAGCCGAGCGATTAGACAAATAGTTTCTGACTACGGCCTGCAGGGCTACGGAAACAATGCGGCGTTCCAACTCATAGAGGACAGAACACAAGGAAGGAAATGCTGCCTCTTTGTCAATAAAAATTGCCAAAACATATTTGCAGTCAGCGCTTTCCACCTCGGTAAGAGCATTTAAGAAGCAATCCTCGGTGTCAACCCCTTTCAAGAAGCCTCTGGCTCACTGGCCTCGATTTAGGGAACAGTTCATATCAATAATTTCCCAGAGCCGTTCTATAACCAGCCTTTCCAGCAACTTACCGATGACCGGCAAGAGAATGATGCGTCGATAGCTACTGACCTCACTAGGATTCTTTCCAGTTTTAAGAGCACTTTCACCAAAGCCACCTTCCAGCAAGCAGGAAAGCAGCCTAGCTTAAGCACCCCGAGAACAGTCTGCCAAGCGGCTCTCTTATGACAGACAGCAGATGGTAAAATATTGGTTAACATTTCTCCCGCCACCACCCCATTCGGTTGCCCTAAAGCATAGACCAAATGTCAGTGCCAAGATACGGCTACTGTGCCTCTAAAACAGTTTAGCGACCTCGTTACCTAAAAGCTCCTAGTGAGCTACCTATCAGCGTGAGCGGATTAAGCAGGGTGCTATTCACCACCCGCTTATGTGTCCCAACCGCTCACTTGTCAAACTAAGTCTAGATCGGGAAGGCGCACCCCTTGTTACTAATTACTAAAATCCATTAAAGTTAATAATAAACGACAATAATTTAGGCTGTCACGCCTCGGTCGCTGTATGCCAGCTAGTGCCTGTCCACCATTTAAAGCGCTTGGATCGTGTATCTGGCTGGTGGCCAGACATTACCTCAGGAAAAACTTCCCACAGCGGAGCTATAGGAATCAGTATAACCCAGATTAATTAAAAAAATTCTAGCGATGACGGTTGAACTTCGCAACCTCATCGTGGAACACCCACACGGTCCGACAAAGCGGCTCTCGCCACACTGACTCGCCGTTTATGAGCGGCCAGTTTTTCCCTTGACCTCTAAGTTCCAGGGTGGGCCGGTCTCTGGCACCCCCAAGAGCAGGGCAGTCGAACATCATATGCTCGTTCGACTGGACCTCCCCGCAGACACAACAACTCATCAGCCGCTAGACGAAACCGAAACAGATATTGCTTCAAATCCACATGGTTGGTGAGCACTTGGGCACCCGCTGCCCTCAAAAATGAATTCGAGGCATACCATCCCCTCAGATCCTGTATAAACCTATGCAAGGATCTTCCCTTAGTCGTGGTGTGCTATTCATGCCATGCCTCCATCGCAAGGCTCCATAGCCTCTTCCGCAGGCGGGAAATGGGCAACTGAACGAAATTTAGATCCGGTGCATTGTGATCGCCGTTCCGCTCCGGTTCTAGCCCGGCTCGAAACCGCATCCCAAATGTCTCGGCCTCCCGTCCTCTTCGTAACTTCCACATGGCTGCTCGAACTTTCACCACTAAATCGATTGGGTGGTAAATCCACTAAATCCAACTAAATGGATTGGCCTTTCCCAATACGGTGGTAGCCTCGTAGGAGGTTGTTTTAAAAACACCAGTGCATACAATTAAGGCTCTGCGCTGGGCACTCCTTAAATTTTGAAGCAGTGCTCTATTTCTATCCAACCTGTGCGCCCAAACTGGCACCGCGTATGCGATCATATTCTTGAAGACAACTCGGTACACCAAGTACATTTGGCGACCAGACAGCCCGTAGTATTTCCGAGCAATCCTTCTAAGTTTGTGCATCACAGAGACAGCGTCCGCCTGTCTGTCTCTGTCTCTCTTTAATATTGTATGTCATGTGAAGTTAACAGACTTAACCATTCATTATTCAATTACATCTGGACTAATAGAATTTACTTTATATTTGTGAAGGTTTTATTTACGATTGTACGACTCAATGTATATTTTTCTAAATAATCTGATTGTTTGTAACTTGCTAGGTAATAAACGGTATAAAAATTAGAGGGTAATTATTAACTTATTCCCAGATCTTTTTTTTTTAATCCTTAACGATTTTGTTTCATTTATGAAATAAATCTAGAAAAAATTCTAAGGAAGATAAGTATCATTTTTTGAACCGAACTGGAATTTTCGCCTTCGTGAAACGAATAAAAAGTTTGAAAATATAATGTTCTATTTATCCTAATTACAAACTTCTTATCTTTATATTCCCCTAGGTTAGAACAATTATCTAATTTATATAAAGTCGAATGGATAAAAAAAGTACTGATGAGATATTTTTTGAAGATATATTTCATTTAAAAAACCAAAATTGTGTAGATTAACAGAAAATTGGGAGAGAATGCAATAAGATCCTTGATTTTTTATCGTTACTACGTTATAACAGTAACATGTCATGCCAAGTTATGTAACTAGAGCAATAAAATATATTCAAATAGAACTAATTCTAACTTAAAAAATATTTTTTTTTAATATTAAATCTGATTATGTATGTTTATATCACTATAAACCTATAATTATTACTTTGGTTTTCATGAATAAGGTAATTATTTTGAGAAGAAGTATTAATTATGTTTCCTTTTTTTTGAGATGAAATGAAATGGTAATTTTGTTGCTTGTGAAAATGTCACGCCAGACTGAGTTTCTTTGTTAAAATATTTAAAAAATACGAAAAGTATTATTCATCCTATATTTATTTATTTCATAGAATAATTTTTTTTTAATTTCCTCCCATTTTTCAAAAGGAATTTCTTTGTTCAGATTTGGTCCCATATTTGTCAATAATTTGATTTGTTATATTACGAAATATTTCTGTTAATAGCTTATCGGCCGTTTAAAAACAAACATCTTTTGACCTTAGCTTTGTATATCAAATTATTGATACTTTATTAAGTTAAATGTTAAGCCTTTTATTGCAAACAAAATGTCAGTCTCACAAGTTTAAATCGGTTGATAAGCAGCTAAGATACGGCTGAAATTATTAAAGAAAATTTAGTAATTAAAAATTAAAAGAAAAAGATAAAAACACTTCCTTTGACATATACATATTTCTTTTTAATGCTCAGATTTGAGCATAATCTCAGCAGATCTTTCATTCGTCATTACGTAGACCATTAGGCGTATATTAGTCATCTATCAATTTTGTATTTATTTTAACTTACTATCTAAAAAAAATATAATTCCATAATCTTATACAAATAAATAAAAATGAATGTTTGTTTGTTTGTCCCGTATGCGTTTCTATACCATTCATCCGATTGCGATGAAACTTTGGTGAGTTGTGCGCACGCCCGCGAAAGTTTCTGAATAAATTTGGACCCGCTAGGTGGCGCTGGGGTTGTAATATTTAGAAAAATTGAATTTATGGACCGATTTGGCTCATATTCAGAACATAAATGAAAAGAATAATCATATATACTTGAAAAGAAAAGGTTCTGCAAATACTACACCAGCTACGTGGCGCCGGTGTCGAGATATTTGCGAAACAAATATACATATTTTCTTCTATATATATATATATATATATATATATATATATATATATATATATAAAAGGCAATGTTCGTGTATGTGTCTGCTACAGACTAAAAAACTACTGGACCGATTTACGCGCAGCGAAAAGGGAGAAATGGAAAAAAGGAAAAAATCGAAAAAAGGGAAATAGGGAAAAGGGTAAAAAGGTAAAATTATAAAAAGGGGAAAGCGGAAAAAGGAATTGGGAATAGGGGGAAAGGGAAAAGAAATGGAAAAGGGAATATGGGAAAGGGGAAAAGGGATAAAACGAAAGGTTACATTTTGTGAAGTTCCGTAACGTTCAATTTTTAATGTTTTATCAAACTTCCAATTGCGTTCATTTAAATTCATTTAAGTTCATTTAAATATATATATATATATATATATATATATATATATATATACTCAAATCTATCAATAGCGAAGCATAACCGGGTCTGCTAGTAGTTTATATAATTTTTACTTTAATTACTTAGTTTTTTAAATAAAATTATTAAAGTTTTAAATACATGTTTATAAATATTTCTAATTTTAAAATAAAAGCAAAGCTATTATAAAGTTTAACTGTGAAGCACTTGTACATAAGTACAAAATTTAGCTGTACAGTGTTATTGCTGTCTTAAGTTTGTTAAAAGTGCAATGTCATAATGCCTCGAAATTGTGTAAATGATGTGGATGCCTTTTGTTATGTATTTGATGAGTTTACGGTAAAATCAAATAGAAAAAAAACATTAGACCTTTAATCAAAAAAGCATATCGTTTGTACTTTCACGGTAAAATTGGTGATCCAGGATAAGACGTGGGCTCCTCATGTAGTATGCACTGATTGTTCTGTATATTTAAGAGGGTGGCTGAAAGGTGCACGGAAGGCTTTGCCATTTGGTATACCTATGATTTGGTGTGAACCGAAGGATTATGTAACCGATTGTTACGTTTGCTTAACAAGTGTGTCTGGAATTTCTAAAAAATCTAAACATACTGTAAAATATCCTTCATTGCAATCTGCAATCAGGCCTGTACCTCACAGTGAAATTATTCCATTTCCTGAGCCACCTGTGAATGTATGTTTCGAAAGCAGTGAAATCAGGCAGTACTGAAGAAGACAACAATGATTTTGGCTTTGAATTATATTCCGATAAGCCACATCTTATATCACAAGGAGAAATAAATGACTCGGTTAGGGATTTAAATTTATCAAAAAATCAAGCTGACCTGTTACGATTAAGACTGCAAGGTTGGAATTTACTTAAAAAAATTACAAACATTTCGGGACAGAAAGAACTTTCTCAGTACTTTAATGATGAAAATAATTTGGTTTATTGCACAAATGTTGCACTTAGGACAACTTTATAGACCTGAGGACTGGCGCCTTTTCATAGATTCGTCCAAGTATAGTTTAATAGTCATCTACATGGCTACTACACAGCGGTGACTAATATCCTTCGATACCAATCGCTTACGGTATTAATTTGAAAGAGACATACGGTGTGATGAAAGACGTTCTTGAAAAAATAAATTCTAAAAAACATAGCTGGAACATATGTGGTGATTTGAAAGTTATAACCATTTTGTTAGGCGTACAGTTAGGATATACTAAGAACATATCTTTTCTTTGCGAATAGGACAGCCGAGCTAGGGATAAATATTACGTTATCAAAGAGTGGAAGAAACAAAACAACTTAACTCGAAACGGGAAAAATATTATTCATGAGCCCTTAGTTGAACCCAAAAAAATATTTTTACCTCCTCTCAATATCAACCTAGGACTAATGAAAAATTTTGTCAAAGCAATGAAGAAGGATGGTTCCGGATTTTTGTACATCAGGCAGAAATTTCCGAATGTAAGCGAAGGAAAAATTAAAGAAGGAATATTTGTTGGTCCTCAAATAAGAGAGTTGGTCAAAGATGATATATTTAACTCGATGTTAAATAATGTAGAAAGTGCAGTTTGGGCTTCATTTAAAGACCTTTGCAAAAGTTTCCAAGCAAACAAAAATTCGACAAGTATCACCATATTGTTAATCAACTTCTTACATCATTCGGAGCTATGGAATGTAATATATCTGTGAATACATTTCCTCCACCCTCATCTGGATTTTTTCCTGGACAACCTAGGAGACGTAAGTGACGAACGTTTCCACCAAGACATTTCTGTGATGGAAAGCCGCTATAAAGGGAAATGGAATACTAAAATACTAACCGATTACTGTTGGACATTAATTCGGGATGTGCCTGAAGATATTTGTAAAAGAAAAGCATCAGCGGAATCGTTCTAACACAGGTATGACCGTGCAGAATTATAAATTTTACAGATTTTAACTATATTTTCCCTTAATTTTTTGAAACGTAATTTATTTAACACTAAGGGTGATAGAAAAAATGTATTACAGATCTGTAATGTGCGGAAAAAAGTAATTCAAGAAATAGTATCGCACTTAGAGAAACATTAAAGTTTTTTTTTTTGTCTATCGGTTGGTTATTAATCTCTGATTGTAAACAAACGTTTACGATAAATAATAATTCAATTATAACCGTAAAAAAAAATATGAAAATGTATCATAAGTTATTGAAATAAAATTTTACTTTTCATTAAAAAAAAAAAAATCGTATGTATGTAATTTAATAGGCGTACAAGGAAGTCATGTGGTGACAACATCAGATTTTTTATAGAACTTTCATCACAATTTCTAGACACTAAACACGTATTTTAATCTCACACAAATTTTTTACCGATGACATCATGAGGATGATATAAGTAATAAGTTAAATATTATATTATATTATCAAGGATTTTAGGCCTGGTTTACTTAATAGGTAACTCAGGCGAAGTTTGAGCTGTTTTTTATAACCAAAAAATAAAAATTTAAGTGTCTGTGTAGAGTTATATGCAAAGCCACTGTTAAGATGCCGCAAAGAAACCAAGGAGGCAAAGACTTTAAAATAAATCTCCACATCCTTAACACTGATCCACGGGCGACTGATAATGACTTGCAGAAAATCACGGTGGCCTTTTGGATCAGGAATAAAAATAAACATAGATTGTGTAGGAGGACGATGTAATCCAAATTGGCTAGATAAAACAACAATCCCCACTCAGAATTACCTCAACCCTCCAACAGACAATAATCATCCGTCGATAACATAACCCCTCTTAACATCGAGGAACTCAAGAGCAGCATTACTTTATGCGTAGTTCGGCTACGCAAAATATCCTCTAACAAACTCGGTTTATTTTTTATCAATGTTCCCTGTTGAGATTTGAAAGGAGTAAACTAGTTTATGAATTTCCACTTTTTGAAATGTTATTTATATTTTTATCTTTAATTTTTTCGAAGAATAAATATATATCTTAATATATTCTATGTGTGGATAAATAATGTGCTTTTTATATTGGATTTTTTGTTTGGCTTTACTTTCCCGGCTGTAGCTCTCTGTTGCTTACAGGCTATAAATGGAAAGCATATAGATTGGGTTCAAAATTCTGATGTCGGGTTTTTTGAGAATGTCGAAGTTCTATGATCCCTGAGACCAAAACCCCATGAAATTTCCGGAAGATGTATGTACGTACTGTGTTGGCCTGTATTTTAGTTAATATCTTCGGACCGGCCGGAACATAAATCTTCGGAAATGGCACAATAAATTTCCATATGTGAGGCATTGATGCGTTTAAATTTTGGACAAGATTAAAAAAGCGGGAGAGATAGTTTTCACCATTTTGAATTTTTAACTTCTTGTGTAGAGGACGTTGAAGACTGAACTTTATTACGATGAAAAGTAGTTATTAAGTTATTTAAGATTCCAGAATATTAAGTCGATTGGATTTAGCCGTGGGATGGATATTCATCATTATTTCTGAACGGTTGTCCCCGTACCTAAAACGTTTGTTGACGAAAAAAGTTGAAATTTGGCAAAAATATTTGGTTTTCTATATCCTAGCTTTGGGGAGATTTTCCGTTCCATCGGACATGATACCCGTATTTACCTTCAGTGAGTGGTTACCTTCAAATTCTATTAACGCATTTACTTCGGGAAGTGAATTTCAACTTAAAAAATATGCTTTTTTTAATTGATTTTTTTTGTTAGTGAGATATAGTTAAAGATGAATTTTTTCGTACACTTTTTTAGTAAAAAGTTATTTTTTCGTAACTTTAAACTGTCTTTATGGTATACCTGTTTTAATTTTTTTTTGTATTTTTAAAGTGTTTTATCATACATTTAGAATTTAAAAAAAAATTTAATAAACTTAATTATCTATTATATTGGACAGTTGCTCTGCTGTCATAGTTTCAAAAATATTTTTACAAAGTTTTAATATGATAGTAGTCCTTCATGTCAGTTATATGAACACTAATTGAACTGTAATTATATATATATATATATATATATATATATATATATATATAGCCATTATATCATTACAGTACGTGTTCCTTGGATGAATATATTATTGATTAATAAAATAATTGACCGTAAACAAGGTCGATTTTGTTTGGTTCATTGTTTAATTAATAATGTATATTATCTCCCTGAATATTTAAATATTTAGGCGTTTGTTACTCATAAATTTTATTGCCAATAATAATCAGTTTATTATTAATTTGGTTTTTTTTTGTTTAGCTTATTATCAAAAATATTTTTCGCATATTTATAACATTTACAATTTATCGGTATTTTTAATTTAAAAATTCACGTGTGAGGTTATTTTTAATTACATATAATTCTAGGTATTATTTTGACTGCCACTTTTATTCGTATTTGTTACTAACAGAATATTTTTACACAGAATATTTTATAATTTTATTTTGTTTAGCTTAATTTAATTTGTTTTAATTATTCGTACCAATTTTTATTATAATTTATGTAAAATTGGCCTTAGTTTATATTAAGATTTTAAATCTGGTTTATGTGTTTGAGGAAAGGCTAATTGCAGATTGAAAAAAGTGAAACAAGGGTGTAGTTAGAACTTTATTTCTAAATTTTTTAATAAAATAAAAATCAATAAAGAAGCATAAATATGTAGAGATCCGAGTAATATTTCTTCGTACAGTGATAAAAAAGTAAATTTTAAATTTCTGAACGGTATTAGAATAGAGAATTATATATAGGTGATTTAGGGAAGCGGGAAATTTTGAAATTTGTGTCGGTACCCCTAGGCATTTTCAGCGCTGAATAACTTCATGCCATTTTATGATGGATACTTGGAGCAGTGTGCAACAAATTTTATTTTGCCATTAAAGCTTTTTATGAAAATAATGCCGAGTGCGAAAGCTACGCATGGAGAATTTAGCCGCCAGTTTAGGATGCCACGATCGTGTACCGTCAGCATATGTAATTAACGTATGGATACGTAATTTTGAGGAAGCAATGAAAAAAGGAACGTCCAAGGATGTGGATCATTCTTACGTCCACAATATCGAGACTCTTCGAGCTGCTGTAATAAGAAGCCCACACCGTTCAACTCGTTGTCATGCAATGTCTTTTCAGTCGCATAGTTCAAGTGTTTGAAGAATATTGTTGCAGAACTTATTTTCCGACCGTAGTAATTATAGATCGTCTAGGATCTGAAACTAAACGATCACATAATGTGCCAAAAATTCTGTGAACGTAAAGATAAACGAGGATAATGACTTTTTAATAAACTGTGGGTGTTGGGCGAAGCGCGTTTTCACTTTAACGGACTTGTCAATAAACAAAATTTACTTTTTTGGGCACAAGATAATCCTTCACACCTATACCAGTACCAGCGCCCGCTACAAAGCAACCAGGTTACCGTATGGTATGCTGTGTCACCGTATGACGTAATAGGCCCTTATATATATATATTTAGAAAACGAGGATGGCTTCACGACTACAGTCACATTTGATCGACATTTCGCTGCGCAAAAGTTACAGAGATTTCCAAAAATTATTGACAGTGTTTGATTTTAACAATATGGATCAACATCACACACAATACAATTATCGATGTCTACTGTACGCCAATCGTTCGGTAATTTCAAGAAATGGTGACATTCCATGGTCTCCCAGGTGTCCTGATATGTCGGTGTGCGATTTCTTCTCGTGGGATCACCTTAAAAGTAAAGTGATTAGTAGTCGACCTGCTATAGCAGAAGAACTAAACCCAACTTCCAAACAGTTGCTGAAATTGTTGAAATTCCTTTTGAAATGTTGCGTCAAACCGTGCAGAGTTTCGTTAAAAGATTGCAGGAATGATTATGCTGAGATTGAGGTCACTTGCAAAATGTGATCTTTAAAAAATAAATTTTGTGTATATATTCATAAACGGCATCTTTTTACTTTCCCGCCTAGCTCTATAGCAGAGGTATAGCTTTAGAAGGGAAAGTATTGCAATCGGTTCAATTTGGGCATATGCGGTTTTCAATCCTAAGAACCTAAAAAACACAAAAACCGGATGGAAATGTTCGTATGTACGTGTGTATGTGTGTGTGTGTGTGTGTGTGTGTGTGTGTGTATTCGGTGTTTCACAACTTACATCTCCAGAACTATTCGACCGATTTTGACTAAACTTGGTCAGATTACTTCTATATATGGGGCATTGATGACTAAATTTTCCACTTAAAAGGTCAAGGGGATGAGGTTGTAGAGCAAATTCACCCTCAGTATCTCAAGATTTCGCCTAAATAAGGTCTTATTTTTCTTAGGCACGTTTGTTAAAGAGTAAAGAATAATAATTTTCAAAAAAAGAATTTTTGCAAAATCGCACTTCCACCCCAAAACATTCTCTAAATTAACTAGCGGCTAAGGGGATATAGTGCGTCATTGGTACCCCCTCTGACCAGAAGGAGCGCTAATATAGCGCTGACGTGCAGCTGCTGTAGTCGTCTTTCTTTTTCTGTTTCAACCTCCGGAACCACCGTAAAATATTACTTCATAGAATGAATGAGGATGATATGAATGAGTTTAAATGAAGTGTAGTCTTGCACAGTCTCAGGTCGACCATTCCTGAGATATGTGGTTAATTGAAACGCAACCACCAAAGAACACCGGTATTCGCGATATAGTATTCAAATCCGTATAAAAGTAGCAGCCTTTACTAGGATTTGAGTAGAACTCTCGATTTCGAAATCTGCTGCAATCGTCTGTTATGTTATAATTTCACAGGTGAGAGGTAGAATTAAATAAATGAATAATATTTAAAGTGTAAAAAATTATTTAAAGTGGCTGCTAGTACCGCCGCACTCGCGCGAATGAAATACGGTTTGCACGTGTTCTTTAAAGTTAAAATCATTGAATTAAATAAACAAAAAATATTAATTTAAATAAATAATAAATATTTTAAATTGAGGTGAGTGTATGCGTGTGTAAGCCGTACATCAGAAAAAAGCCGCGCGACGAGAAAAACCTACTGTGTTGGCTTTTTTTTTATTTAAATGTTATAAATAAATTTATTTAATATCATTTTTTCGCAGTAATATTTAATTTTCAAAATTTCCTGTTTCCAAATTAATGGTTCAAATTGAATATGAACCGTAATATACTAATTGTTTATTCTTGTTTCCTAATTTGAACAAAATTTGGGGTACATTGAGTAACTCTATTATTGAAATTGCACGTTTCTAAACAAAATAACTAAGAATGCTGTGGTACATTAAAAATTAACTCGTGTACAACGATATTCGGCTTAGTAAGGCTAAGCAAAGTATAAAAACGACTTTATGATCTTTCAAATCGTTTGGCGCTAAATATTTTAGATAGTAGTTACAGAAAAAGTATAATGTTTCGGAATAAGATTTTAATAAATTCAGCTTTTAAGTTACTAATTTAAAGATTTATTAATGTTATTATTATTGATCATTCGATCAGTAATGGTTTTATTTTCATATCGTGTTTCTCAGACCAATTACTTACTGTTTGGTACCAATTGTTAAATTTTTTTTCTATCCCCCGATTCGTTTGAATAGGTTTAAAATTGATGATATAGTAATTCTAGCTGAGAGTAAAAAGGATTTAGAAGAAACAATGAACGGCATGGATGAAGTCCTACGCCAGAACTACCGCGTGAAAATAAACAAGAACAAAACAAAAGTAATGAAATGTAGTAGAAATAATGAAGATGGACCACTGAATGTGAAAATAGGAAGAGAAAAGATTACGGAGGTAGAAGAATTTTGTTATTTGGGAAGTAGAATTACTAAAGATGAACGAAGCAGGAGCGATATAAAATGCCGAATAGCACAGGCGAAACGAACTTTCAGTCAGAAATATAATTTGCTTACATCAAAAATTAATTTAAATGTCAGGAAAAGATTTTTGAAAGTATATGTTTGGAGCGTCGCTTTATAAGAAAGTGAAACTTGGACGATCGGAGTACTTGAGAAGAAAAGATTAGAAGCTTTTGAAATGTGGTGCTATAGGAGAATTTTAAAAATCAGACGGTTGGATAAAGTGACAAATGAAGAGGTGTTGCGGCAAATAGATGAAGAAAGAAGCATATGAAAAAATACAGTTAAAAGAAGAGACAGACTTATAGGCCACATATTAAGGCATCCTGGAATAGTCGCTTTAATATTAGAGGGTCAGGTAGAACGAAAAAATTGTGCAGGCAGGCAACGTTTGGAATATGTAAGACAAATTGTTAGGGATGTAGGATGTAGGGGGTATACCGAAATGAAACGACTGGCACTATATAGGGAATATTGGAGAGCTGCATCAAACCGGTCAAATGACTGAAGACAAAAAAAAAACTGAATTTCTATATTTCTGTATATGTAGATTAGATAAACCAGACATTTCTGCATTCTCTTAATGTAAACATATTCACATAATACTGAAAGTACCGTATATGTATTGTTACAGTATATTTAACGTTACATAATGTAACATATTCACATATACTAGTTGCTAACGTTTTGAATGTAACGGCTTCAAAATTGTTTTATTTGTACGGTATTTATTTATTATCCTCGAATAGTTATTGTATAACTATCATTTTATAAAATAATTATTTTAATATATTAATAATGAAATATAACCGCATCTCTTTTTTATTAATTAATTTTTTACTTCGTAGTTTTACTGTGATTCTTTTTCCTAATATGTACGTTGCACTCTATTTAACTTGTGAACAATAAGCAACCTCCCATGAGATGAAGATGATATGTATGACATGTAAATGAGGTGTAGACTTGTACAGTCTCGGCCGATCGTTCCTAAGATGTGTGGTTAATTGAACCCCAACCACCACAGTACACAGGTATCCGTAGGGGAAGACACCCGCCTTGTGACGCTTCCGGTCCCCACCCCCCTCATTTCGAGCCTTGATGGGCTTTAACGGGAGTCGGTCTTTTGCCCTCTAACTTTTTACATCTCCTAGAAATAAGCCAGCTCTCGTTGGAATGCCACTGATGTAAATGCCTCGGTGGACATTTACATCAGTGTTTTATAAGCTCAGCTTTTGCCTTCGCTGTAGGCCTAATCCGGACGTCTTGAATGTCCTACATCGTTGCCTTCTGAACTAGCTAACCGAGTTCGCGGAAACACGAACCTCGCGCCTAGTTCTACATTTTATAGAGCCAATTCGTGTGTAAATATCTCCTCATAAATTGGAGGCAAATAAATAATAACATACCACCAAAAATGTTGTTCGCAAAAACGAAATTTATTCCTAGTTCCATTAGTGAACTCAAATTCAGTTCATACCCTTGACTTGGTTTCATTATGGACTCCGGTCTGGTTTACCAGGAGGAGTGGACAGACCTCCTACTCCGACTCAGCTCCATCGGAGAGTCCCGTGTGACATTTACTTTCACTTACCACCATCGTCGAGATGCCGCTACACCACACGGCTGCATGGGAATCCATGCCCTCGACAGTGCAGTCGCCATCCCGCCGACAGTGATGCTTGCTCATTCAAAAACTGCCCACGTCAAAATGACGCTACAGCTCGCGGCTGCATTGTTACCCATACCCTCGGCAGTGCAGTCGTCGTTCCGCCGACAGCTAACATTTCAACAATAATCACCATTACTTTTACTGACTAACCGTGGCTCGATGCAAACACGCATACCTCTGGCCAATCAATTGCCCAGGCGATCCCTAGCAACCCCGGGCTGCTAATCTACTATACCCCTTCAGCCGTTTTGCTCAAAGCGAGGAAACGGAGGAAGCCAGCCACAATAGTCCATTCTCTACGAGTCTTCCAGTTGACTCGCAGATCAAGAAAGGAATTCACTTTCTCGAGCTCCCAAACAACTCTGGTACGTTCAGCCTCGTACCGGGGACAAACATAAAGGACATGGTCCGCATTGTCATTGACCCTACAGTCCGGGCACAAGCCCAAATCAGCCAAACCAAACCTAGCCAAACTATTCCTGAATGCGCCATGTCCTGAAAGAAATTGAGGTGTACCGACTGGGGGAAACCCATTTAACTGCTTGCAGCTCCTTAACATTTGGAAATATACGATGGGTGTATCGACCAGTAGAAGAATCGTTCCATCTATCTTGCCAAGAGTCAAAACCTTGGTCTTCGATTTCTCGCATACGTCCAGAAGTAAGAAGGCCTCCCTTCTTAGAAACATACCGCTTGCTACGTTTCGTAGCTAAAATGTCTAGGTTTCGTAGTATAAATGGGATTTATGTCAGTTATCACAGAGACTGTCTCTTCGAGACAGTTCTGTAGCCTCCGACAGCAACTAACAATAGAAGACGCTGGGCTCACAATAAAATGCCCTTATAACACTGGAATTGTAATCGATGAACGATAATTGACGGGTGCAGTGTACAACATTATGTCCTCGCAGACACCCATGTAAAGAATACGCATGGTACGATAATTCAATTCCCAATCAGGATGGATGACTCTACGAACACCAAAGATGGCATTTATAGTCTTCCTTGCGACAAACTGAAGGTGCTACCTGAATTGAAACCTCTCATCAAGAATGACACGAAGATATTTCTGAACGGTAACATACCTAATCGGAAGGCTATCAATCACAACCCTCACGGGTGACGGGTCACGGCTAAACAACTTTAAGAAGCATCATAGTGGGTTTTTCAGTACTAAAAATCATCTTATCCTGAAGACTTCACAACCTTAGTAGCTTACATGCCTGTGTCGCTCTGAGTTCTATCTTAGCACGTGAGTTACCCTCGACCAGCAGTAACCCATCGTCGGCATAAAACACTGTAGCAGCCACTGGGCATCTGCAACCGCATTAGGTAGTCGAACTCAACGACCCAGACGAGTGGACCTAAAAAACTGCCCTGTGAACAATCTTTTGTCAGGGTCTTTCCTACTTTCGAGACGCCGTCTCGAAGGACGACCATTCTGTCGCTGAAATAGCTCGAGAGAGTCTTAATCTCATTTTGCGTGCAGCCACGCTGCTGCAACTGATACAAGGCAGAGATCCACCAAAAGTTATTGAAGGTATCGGATATGTCCAAAAGGACGCCGAGTACATATTTGCACTTGCTGGTGGAAGCTAAATCCAATACCCTAAGAATAGCATCCTCTGTGCCCTTGTCAGGGCGGAAACCATACTGGTCGTCCATCAGCATATGGTTAAAAGTCAACCTACTATTGATGCAGAGGTACAAGGCCTTCTCTAAAATCGTACCTACTACGGGAAAGAGCGTCAGAGGCCGGTAAGAAGAACTTACAGTTCTTCTTACTTGTCGCCACCTTTGAAGAGTAGTTTCAACTCACCACCTTTCCAACACGCTGGGAAATGCCCAGATAAATGTATCCTATTAAAAACCCTAGTCAGGGGACCAAGAATCACTGGTAATGTGCGAACAAGGAGTTCCACTGTGATACAATCATACCCGGGGGCTTTATTACTAGGCATGTAAAGATTAATTGGTGGACCTCCGTCTCTGTAATCTAAGAAGACAAATTCTCAGTGAGAAAACCTACAACGTCTCTTCGAACACATCGATGGTAAGAGGTTTCTCCACTCAGTATCATATGGAAGTAAATCGTTCATCAGAAGAACTCTATAGACGACACCCCATTGGTCTTTGTTTCCCTGCTGTAGTACAAAACAGCGCCAGGAATCACGCTTAAAAGACCTCACCTTATGAAAATACTCGGTCCATTTTTGACGATGTCCACAATCAAAGCTGCACGCCGATCAGGATCACCCTCATGCTGTTCGGGTCTCCTGAGCCGGCCCTCAATCCGCTTCATTGCGGTCAAGTCCCGAGTCCACCTTCGTGCTACTCTCTCTCGACCTGTTCCTGCTGAACAGGGACGTATCCCCTATAGACATCGCGCCGCCCGCCTACCAGATCAAAAACTACTATTAGTCGTTGATCGCTCTTGCAAATATCGACTACAGACCCATTCTAAATCCTACCAGGACATCCTTACCAATGGTAATATCGATATTGGTACCATGGAAGGCCCTCCGCCTTTGGACTGCACCGGCGAAAATAGAAAATTCGCCGGCTACATTAAAAACATCAAAGTGATATTGTGAGATGAAACCTTCGATCAATTGCTGCCGTCATCCATGATTCTACTGTGCCAAAGAGGCGATTTGGCGTTCGCATCAGCACCTATAAGAATTTGACGACCTGCTACTAGCCAAAAAATTCTATCCCATTTTTCCAAATGCTGTTCAGTGGGAATCCTATACTGAAGATACGAACTAACAAAAACTAGGTCCAGATCATCCACGGCAAGCTTGACAACGACGTGTTGTGTATCAGAGGCCTGTCGCATGATGAAGCTATCTAAAGACTTCCTACACAGAACGGCGGATTTGCTGTCATCAACGAAAAACTTCTTCCAACCTGGGAAACCTGGCAGATCACCCTTGACCACGTACCACGTGCAGAAGAACAACATCGAGGCTTCGTTTTTCGACAACTTCACCTAACTCAACTTGTACTAGGTAGGCACCCTGGGCATTAAGTTGACCGAGCCTAACCATCAAGAAAGTTGAAATAAATCTCTACAGCTCTTAAGTAGCAACCGCACTCCTTACTATTACCGAGTGCTTATGACTTTTGCGCAAATTTTTACACATAACCCAAGACGGAGCGTCCTTCTTTTGCGGACAGTCGTCACGCTTGTGGCCCTCCTCATCGAAATGCGCGCAGACTGACGCATACTTGCAGAAATTGGCTTTATGGCCGAAACAAGAACACTTGAAGCACCGCTGCACGTCAACGTATTCCTTGACGAGAAAGGATGCAAAATTCACGAAGATCTGTTCCTCATACAGGAACTTCTGGTGGAGACCTGCACCTTACTAAAAAATTCCGTGATACCATGGGACATCACGCTTGCCGATCGATGTCATACACTATGACTTGGGGGTTACGCTTTCGCTGGGATCAAATTTGACCTCAAGCTTCTGGACAGCAGGAAACTTCGTGATGCTGCGTAAGGCAACCTGGAAGTCCCGCTTTAGGTCTTTACTCGTGGTCTTGGAGCCCTCCGGCTTCTTGGCGGTCTTGCTGGCTTCCCGCTTGAATTTAAGGGCGTCAGCGTAGCGCCTGGGCTGCGCTGGGGCCTGAACCACCTTCGGCAGGATCTTAGCCACATTAGGCTGGGTGGCTAGGGTCTCAAAGTCTTCTGCCACAGCAGGAAAGGCCTCTTTCAACTTAATCAGACGGGGAAGAATAGCCTTCCTCGCGCCTGAACTAACGCTGCCGGGAAGAACTAAAAATTCAATCAAGTAGTCCAAGTTGCTCTGGGCTACTCCAACCAGGGGAGCAGAACTATCAGGTCTGCCCTTCGCTTTCCTGAAAGTCTCGACTGTTGGGCTAGATTTAACTCGGGTGGATGTCCCTGTGTTTATATCGGAGATTTCATCTTCAGACGAAGTCAAAGACACAGGCTCCGGCTTTCTCTTCCACCCATACATCTTCACTACCGTAAATTCTTCAATGGCGGGAGATTCCCTAACCTGACTAGCCATGAATTAACTAACTCTTGCTGTCTTCCTCGTACCACTAAAATGGGTAAGCCCACAAGTGTGACGACTGCTCACAGCGAGCACGAGCAACTGGAGACCTAAAATATTCTCCTGTCACTCTTTATACCTCTTAGCCGCTTCTGGATCAGTTATAAAATAACTACGGATTACGACCCTCGTTCTGAAAACAACGCGAGTAGGACTAACAGGTGTATTCCCTTACTCGTTACAGGGGCTTACGACCAGAAGTCATTACCACCTCTTCCCCGCGGTGAGGCGGGTTCACGTTCACAGAAGTCTGTAACTTATACACCGCAAATGATGAGTCTATATGTGATGCTAAACAGCAGCCGCAGTATGCAATCAGTGCGCCTTGAAACTATCGGAAGTTACACACGCTACCGACAGCAAAAAACACTAAGAGCAAATCAAAATACCACAGAACTCTCTGGAAACGCATCCAAAGACGCCGGTAGCCACTGTCTACTATTTAGGTCCGTATAAACTAACTTTTACCAGGATTTGAACCTCAGAAGCTTTGACTTCCTTTGAAAATCAGCCGTTAACCAAGTGATTTGCGACGATGAGTTTACCGCTAGACCGGCCTGGTGAGGCTTACTATGATTTAAAACAATCTTTACTGTTTCCCTTGATCCGTCTGGGCAATATCTTGAGCAGTTTCTATTTCTAATTTGTGGAATATAAAAATGTATTCTTTTTATCCCACCTTTATAATGTAAAATTATATTATAGTCTGAATAAAGTATACTATTTATTTATACATTAAAAAAATACTAATTATTTAAATATTTACGGTCGATACTGTTATTGTGACGTAATTAAATATGCTTATGTGGAGTACGGAATTATTGAATGAATGTACACATACATGTGTCAGGAAAGGCACTTGAGTCGTTCTCAGATCGGGAGTGCAGCATAGAACTAGGTAGAAGATGACTGTGAGATTTAAACTTGCAATTTTTAGATTAATCAATGCAATATAGTTGTATCACTGAAAACTGACGCGCTACGTAGTATAAAATAAATAAATATTCCTCCTTCGTTGTATATTGACTTAAACTTTAAAGCTAAACGGTTTTTAAGCTAAACGGTCAGTTGATATTTAGTCAACCTTACTATTTAAGATAAATGTCTTCTTGAACTGAAGTTTGTAAATTTTTACTTCACCTTGACCTCTATTGAAGCTTTCATTTACTAAAGTTATTATTTTGTTGTTAATATTTCAAAGTGAAGTCTTTTAATTTTTTATTTATTTTGATCGTATTTTGTTCATAAAGGTTAAAAATAGTTTTAGAAAAAGAACTTACAGATAAGAGTTTTCTGTTACATTTTATTTATTTTGAAAGTTAAAAATATTTTTTGCATATTGCTTTTAATTTAATACATAAAAATCTGAATGTATACATAAAACTTTAATACTCCCACTGATTACTAATTTCCCCATTTCTCGAATAACTGAAAACTGAAATCGCCAATTTTTTTCATAAGGACATCTTTAAAACAACCATGAAGAGGTAACAACCCCCTGAAGGCTACATTAAAGTGGGGTTGAAAACGACTATCTTAACCGGAAAAGCTAAAAATTAAAAACCGTTCAGCATATTTCCTTAAAAGTAGAAAGCAACCGCTAAGAAAGAATTATTCCTCACTAATCCATAAAATAATGAAAAGAAAGATCATTTTTTAACCAGTGTATTTCCACTGAAATTGGTCAGACATATTTATAGCGACAATACTAACAAAAAATTATTTGCTTCTATTTTAAAAATATCTATTAAACCAACCTTTAGAGGATAAACGGATTAAAGATGCGTTTCTTTATATTTCTTACGAACATTTTTTGGTGTCTTCTGAAACCCTTCGTGATCGAACCTTGAAATTCAACACAGAAAAGCGCAACATTATATACACATATATTTAAGTTTTCTTGGATCATGCTAAATAGTTTAGTGAATCGAGTGAATTTCATGATTTTGTTTGAGGTAGAAGCCAAATTCGCCTCTGAAAATTACTTCTAAATAGCTTTAAAAATGTAAGTCACATTTTTAAAAAGATAAAACAGAACAAATTTCCGTTAGTATTTTTAATACGTCAAGCAGAAACTAAAAGTTAGTACGTCGATAATGAAATTTTACAAAACTAACTCTGAGGTTTTTCTTTAACCCTCTCTTAAGATAGTGAAACCGGTTAAAGAAATGCTTTATTTTCCGAAAGCACTTAAAACATGTAACTCGGCAGTGTTATACTTCTGAAGTACTTGATGTAAGTAACGTACAAATAAGTACGTTACTTATCAACTCATTTATGACTAATTTTTCCATTTTCCGTTTTCGGAATGGCTAGAAAGCTGACATTTGACGTTGTACCTAATTCCTGTTCACTTATTTTTAAAAGAATAAGCAAATATTATTTTGGTTAGTAACAAACCGTAACAAGTTAAAAAAAATCATTAAGTTTAAAAATTCAGTACATGTCTTTGCGAAGATCGGGTGTTTCAACAAATATAAACATAAATTGACAAAATGTTTACGTCATAACAACAAATATAAACGAGTTAATATTAGCTTTAAAGTCGTAATAAATTGAAAATAAAACATTATTTAAAGGAAAGAAACTATTTGTAGCTATTTAATTTTCTTCCCACTGCTACGGTTTGGGAATATTGATTTTTCTTCTTTCTGTTGCTGAATAGTTTGTTCTCCCCTTACCCAATAATTTTGATTATAAAGTTCAACCCTCTCTTTGCTTTTACTTTCTATCTTCAGCCTTTAATCATAAAACTGCATTTCTATTAAAGTTTCAAAACGTTTAATCATTCTACCCTTCCTTAGTATTCTCCTTTTATAATAAATATGTAAGCGTACTTTTTTATTTTCTTGTAAAATATAAAATTAAAAATCTAATTGTACTGCTGTTGTTTTTTTTTGTTTGTTTTATAATTAAAATAAGAGGTGTTGTTTTGGCAAGTTTGATTATTTTAAATGTATGAATTCACGAATTGTTTATGATTAATTAAAATATTATTTAAGATTTTTTATTTGGTAAAAATTTAATATTATTTGTTTTATTTTCTTAATAATTCTCCTGGATTCCGTAAATATTATTAATTTATGATTTTTTTGTGAGTATATCCTAATTTGTATTTAAAAATTTTGTAATCGATTTGGATCGCAAAATAATCGTCTATTTTTGTTAAATAATCCATTTTATTTTTGACTGTATTGTTTACTACACGTTTATATTTTTGTCTAAGAACTGTTTTCTCGTTGAAATAAGTGAAGAAAAACGAACTGTATATTTAAATATAGATTTTTAATTATTTTTTAATTAAGAAAAGATATGATTTAAGCGTAAGGAATTTTTTCATGCATTTTATTTTACAGTTAGATATTGTTATAAAATTTAAAACTATAATACATAAAATCTTGATGAGAGGTTGGTATTTTACTCTCCAGTTACGATCAGGTGGACGGTTTGTGATTCAGTTCAGTGGTTTCATAAATTTCTGAGAGTCGTTCCTTTAGAAATTCTGTGCCATTAATAGTTTATCAATAATATGCTGCTAACGTACTCGATATATTGTCCCGATTTTTCAAAAAAATTTGGACAGGATGAACGCTTGACGTCCGGTGAATTCCTTGCAATTTTCTTTAGTTTGGGTAAATGTTTCATTACACTGAATTTCTCCCTCTGTGAATCACGAGACCTTGCCGTTGGTGAGGGGGCTTGAGTGTTCAGTGACACAGAATAGCTGGACCGAAGCTGCAACCATATAGGAGAGGTATCTGCTGAGAGCCAGCCTAAGGAATGATTCCTGAAAGAGGGCAGAAGCTCTTTCAGTAGTTCTTAAGGGCGTAGGTCAGGACGACATAAACGGCCATATCAACATCACTCAGTCCTCTGAGTACTGCGCAGCTAAAAACAATGGAAAACTACAGCTGCTTTTTTTCCAAGAAATTGTAGCTCACTGCATTTCATATAAAAATGATGAAGGCACTTTTCTTGGTAAAATATTCCGGAGGTGAACAAGTCCCCCATTCGGATCTCCTGATGGAAGATCCTGACTAAGGAATTCCTCATTCGGATCTCCTGACTAAGGAAGGAGTCACCAGAAAATTAATAAATAGCATTCTATGAGTCGGAGCGTGGAATGATAGAAGTCTAAAATAGGTTGGTAGGTTAGAAAATTTAAATAGGGAAATGGATAGGATAAATGTAGATGTGGTAGGAATTAGCGAGGTTCGGTGGGAAGAGGAAAACGACTTTTGGTCAGTTGATTTTAGAATAATTAACTTAGCTTCAAATAATGGGTAGGCAGAAGTAGGTTTAGTAATGAACAAGAAGATAGGGAAGAGATTAGAGTATTCCAAAATGAATAGGGATAGACTCATTGTAATAAGGATAAAATCGAAACTTAAACAAACAACGATTGTTAACGTCTACATGCATACAAGCGCCCATGATGATGATGAGGTAGAGCGTGTATACGAAGAAATTGACGAAGCAATTAAACACATAAAAGGAGATGAAATTTTAATAATAGTTGGAGATTGGAATGCAAGCATTGGAGAAGGCAAGGAAAGAAATATAGTGGATGAATACGGGCTGGGCAAAAGGAATGAAAGAGAGGAACGACTTATAGAGTTTTGCACGCAGTATAATTTATAATTGCCAACACCCAGTTTAAAAATCATAATTGGAGAATATACACATGGAAAAAGCCAGGTGATACTCCAAGGTATCAGATTATATCGTGGTTAAGGAAAGATTTAGAAATCAACTCATCGACTGCAAAGGTTACCCTGCAGCAGACATTGATAGCGATCATAATTTAGTGATAATGAAATGTAGATTGGGGTTTAAAATCCTGAAGAAAGGTTGTCAGATGAATCGGTGGAATTTAGAGAAGCTTGAGGAAGAGGAGGTAAAGAAGAGTTTTAAGGACATGGCAAGAGGTCTGAGTAATAAAGATAAGGTAGAAAATGTAGAAGAAGAATGGGATAATGTTAAAAAGGAAATTTTTAAATCAGCAGAAGCGAACTTAGGCGGAACAAAGAGAACTGGTAGAAAACCTTGGATTTCAGACGAAATATTGCAGTTGATAGATGAACGTAGAAAATATAAGAATGCTAGTGATGAAGAAAATAATAGGAACTATCGACAACTAAGAAATACTATAAACAGGAAGTGCAAACTAGCGAAAGAATAGTGGATTAAAGAAAAGTGTTCAAAAGTGGAAAGAGAAATCAACGTTGGTAAAATAGACGGAGCATATAGGAAAGTTAAGGAAATTTAGGAGTACATAAATTAAAATCGAATAATGTGTTAAACAAAGATGATATATAATACGAAAGGCAAAGCCAATATGTGGGTGGAATATATTGAAAAGTTATACGGAGGAAATGAATTCGAAAATGGTGTTATAGTGGAAGAAGAGGAAGTCGAACAGGTTGAAAGGGGAGAAACAATACTGAAATCTGAATTTAAGAGAGCATTAAAAGATTTGAATGGCAGAAAGGTTCCTGGAATAGACGGAATACCTGTAGAATTAATGCACAATGCAGGTGAGGAAACAACTGATAGATTATACAAACTGGTGTGTAATATTTACGACAAAGGGGAAGTTCCGCAAGACTTCAAAAAGAGTGTTACAGTCATGATACCGAAGAAAGCAGGGACAGATAAATGTGAAGAATACAGAACAATTAGCTAAACTAGCCACGCATCAAAAATCTTAATTAGAATTCTTCTTAATACAGAAGAATTGAGAGGAGAGGGAAGAAGTGTTAGGAGAAGACCAATTTGGTTTCAGGAAAAGTATAGGGACAAGGGAAGCAATTTTAGGGCTCAGATTAATAGTAGAAGGAAGATTAAAGAAAAACAAACCAACATACTTGGCATTTATAGACCTAGAAAACGCATTCGATAACGTAGACTGGAATAAAACTTTCAGCATTTAAAAATAATTAGGGATCAAATATAGTAATAGAAGAACAATTGCTAACATTTACAGGAACCAAACTGCAACAGTAATAATTGAAGAACATAAGAATGAAGCCGTAATAAGAAAGGGAGTCCGACAAGGATGTTCCCTATCCCCGTAACCTTTTAATTTTTACATAGAACTAACAATTAATGATGTTAAAGAACAATTTAGATCCGGAGTAACAGTACAATGTGAAAAGATAAAGATGCTACGATTTGCTGATGATACAGTAATTCTAGATGAGAGTAAAAAGAATTTAGAAAGAACAATGAACGGCATGGATGAGCTCCTACGCAAGAACTACAGCATGAAAATAAACAAGAACAAAACAAAAGTAATGAAGAGATGAGGAAATGAAGGATGTTGCGGCAAATATTTGAAGGAAGAAACATATGAAAAAATACAGTTAAAAGAAGAGACAGACTTATAGGCCACATATTAAGGCATCCTGGAATAGTCGCTTTAATATTGGAGGAACAGATAGAAGGAAAAAATTTTGCAGGCAGGCAACGTTTGGAATATGTAAGACAAATTGTTAGGGATGTAGGATGTAGAGGGTATACCGAAATGAAACGACTGGCACTATATAGCGAATATTGGAGAGCTGCATCAAACCGGTCAAATGACTGAAGACAAAAAAAATACTGAATTTCTATAATGTAGATTTTCCTCCTTTCATCGATTCCTTCTTTTTATCCTTCATTGTTCCTTCCCAGTTTTAGGTTCTAGGGATTTGAACTCGGAATCCTGTTCGGTCAATTTTGATTCTGGAACTGAATACGTAGTGCTTCTGTGATGTTATCTTCTAGTGGGGAACGGTTGTCTATGAACGTTCCGATAACCGGTAGTTGTGCAAAAAAAATCTTCCTAAGTCTGCAAAGAAAGAAGGTTTTTACTGTAGCTCCACCATGGTGGCTACGGCTTTCCACGCAGCCTCCGACTCGAGCATCTTGGTGATTACGCTTTCAGCCACCAACTCTCCGAACTCCTCGACTACAGGACGCCGTACATCATACCAGCGCTCACACCAGAACACCACGTGTTCCGGGGAGTTGACGACTTCACAATACCTACATATCGGGGAAGCTCTTTTCCCAATCCTAAGCAGGTAAGCGCCAAAGCAAGCGTGGCCACTCAGAAACTTAGTGAGTTCGTACGAAAGGTTTTCTTCCTATCCAGGTTTTGATTTCTGGGACGAGGGATCTTGTCCATTCACATGTCTACGACGCCTGCCACCTCTCTTGCCACTGTCCGATAAACCAATCGCGAGCGACACTTGGCAAAGCATCCCGTTATCTCATCGCCCTCACCTTCACCATGAGATATGGAACCTGGTAATCCCGAACCCGATTCTTTTGGTGATCTACAGAATGCGGCCACGTGTACGTCCATCTAGCAATTCATTCGATGTTTTTTCGTGGTTAAACCTCAGTACTTTATAACCATATAGTCGATCCCTGATCGATATTTTTAAGATTGTATTCAATAAACTGTCCTTTCAATTAAAAAAAAAGAAAAAGGAAAAAAAGAGATTTTTTTTTTTCAATAATTTAATGAAAAGTGTGTCTCATCTCAAAGAATTCCAGCTTCCACAAAATGATTAAATATGTAAACATTTTATCACAATCGATAGGACGATTATGAGAAATAGTGTTATGGTTCGCACTGATTTAGAATCTCTCCAAATGACTGTGATTACCATGTAATGAATTCAAAGTCGAATACAAAAATTTAGTATTGATACCTGAAAATTTCTATAAGAAAAGAGTTTTTCCCTTCGATTGATGGTGAAATTTCGTTATTTTCAAGGAATAATATTTGTAATCAGTGGGTTGGTTTTATTTTATATTAACAGATAAAGTAACTTTTATCGGTAGCTTCCTACTGTATCCATATAATTTCGGTAGCATTAATAAATATTGATAATATGAAAAAATTTACAAGAACTGTGGTGGTAGTTACAATGAAATATTTTATAATAATCTTCATTACGAGTGAATGCACCGTTATAACTTCTAGAAACAAAGTTCTATAATCTTTTTCTTTGATGTATATCATTTTTTATTAAAATTTATCACCTCTCAAAGAAGTAAAGAAGTAAAAAAAACTGTTTCGCTGGGGAGAGATCCTACGTTTCTTCAAATTAAAAAAAATATATTTTCCTATACACTTATTACTAAGTTTAATTTTAACTTTTACTTTTATCAAAAGCTTTCTCTTAGTTTTTGTTGATAAAAAACCCGACCTCCTAAGGGCACCTTAAAATAAGTGCACTCGACCTTTTTGAAGTTGGGTTCTCGTACTTGGTTCGGTTAGTTATGTTTGTGGGGAGAAGACCAAATGTTCGTTGAAATTTCAGCGGTTGCTGATGCATCGAAAAAGTAATCGGTAAACTGATTAAAATCAGGGTAATTTATATTTTTTTTTACAGAAAAATTTATTCAAATAAGAAAAAAATTTGATTTTCTTTCTTATTAGCATAGTTGCACTAGTCAAATTTTAGCGTTATTTATTTTCATCAATAATAGCATTACTTGTTGCTTAGTTGTATCTTCTTTAAAAGTAAACAATTTTTCGGTTAAATTTCCCAGTAGTTTTAATAAAAATAAATAATAGATATGCGGAATTATATTTATGGAAATAACTTTTTCGTATTTTTGTAGCTTTAATTTCCCAAATGGTACTTTTTTAAAGATCTGGCTTTTCACATCGATTACTTTGGTAATTACTAGTATTTGTAAGTAAAATCATTAAAGTGTAAGATCTACTGAAGTTTGAGTTATTGTTTACGTTATTGAAGTAACTAATCCGTTTAATTACGCTATAGAATGTCAAACATTTATTTTGCATTATCTTACTGAAACAATGTTGTACGTGTACACTTAAATATTTATAAAGAAGCATGCGAATGAGCGTAATCAGTTCTCCTTTCCTTTTTTTCAAACATATAATAGTATAAAAATGCCCTTGCATGTTAATAAAAATAATCACTTATCATTTCTTGAAATAAAAATATAGTGGGTGTGTGTGTTCGTTTGATTTTTTTATTAAAAAAATACAGTAAAATGATAATAATCATTGTAATAGTTTGTGTTAAGGGTTGAAAAAGCAACCTTGGGAAGCTCTTGACCCGATTTGGAGCTGTTCATTGATCGGGGGGATACGAAATGAGGGTGGTAGGGTACAAGGTCATCGCCCCCAGGGCCCGTTACCATGACAACCACCCCAACCTTGACCTCTTGGTGCTATGGAAGTGGAACAACAGGTGCGTACCGTGGTTCCCCCTCCTGCTAAACATTAACAATCCCCCCCCCTTTTCATCTCTGTAAAACCTCTATTTGCAACTAAGCTTCTCAAACCGTTCCTGTGAATTTACCCAAATATCCATCTTTGTTTTATATACAGTACATCTCCCATCTTCACAAGTTTGTGAGGTTGTATATATATATATACCATATATATGGTACATGTATGAGAATACATATAACAACGTAATATCCACTCTCTCTTTGCGTGTATCCTACCTCCTGTTGTTACTGAGGTATCAGATTTAAATTTTCAATTTATCTTCCATAATTCCGTAATCCATTGCATGTATATATATATATATATATAGATATATATATCTATATCTATATATATATATATATATATATATATAGAGAGAGAGAGAGAGAGAGAGGGCGATAAAGAGTGTGTGTATTTGTGTGTGTGTGTGTGCGTGCGTGTTGTCGCGCGTTCGTGTCTGTTCCCCCTCTCACTCACTCACACTCTTTCTCTCTCTCTCTCTCTCTCTCTCTCTCTCTCTCTCTCTGTGTGTGTGTGTGTGTGTGTGTGTGTGTGTGTGTGTGTGCGTGTGTGTGTGTGTAAATGAGAGGGAAAGGAAAGAGAAGTGGTGGGTTTGCAACAGGGTTTAATTGTATTTGTTAATAAAATTTGATTTAAGTGGTTATAAAATGTAATAAATCAAAACGTTAGAGTACCAGAAGTAAATAATTAAGGATGTAACAGATGCAGTAAGTAATTTAAAATTTAAAAAAAGGCTAACAGAACGGAAGGGAATGGAGAACAGCATCAAACCAGTCAAATAACTTATGATAGAAATAAAATTTAAAAAAAATACAAATTAGATGAAGAGTTCGAATTCCGTTTGTGCTTAATATTTTTTTTTATTTAAGTTTTGTGTCTGTCCCTTTTAATCATCTAGTGTGTTGAAGTAATAAATACAGCCTGTTCTCGGAACAAACGATGTTATATTCATTTAATCTATGTTATTTTCTTTCACTAAGATTAATGATGTTCACTATACAGCTAGTCCGTAAGGGTAGTAAAATGAAGGGCCATTTATACGGTCGATTATCCCATGAATTTCGGTAAGTTTACCATATACTTATGCAGTATATATATATATATATATATATATACTGATGCAAATTCGATTACAGTTATTGATGGTGATGATTAGAAATTATTTTTGTAATGTAAGAAAATAATCAGGATTCAAACCCAGAACATTCTGATTTAAAGTAAGATATACTATTATTCTGTCGGCAAGAATATTAATCATACTTTATTGGTCATCCATTCATGCTTCTTTCAATTAATTAGTTTAGTTAATCATTAAAAAAAGTAAATGGAAATGAAAAACTTTTGAAAAATTAAATCCCATCGTATAAGTTAAATATCTTAGCCAACACCGTAATTTAACCAAATAGCGGTCTTCCTATAAGATGTAGTTTAAAACTGATTTTTTTAGATTCAGTTTTTAATATAATAGTTTTAATATTAATAATAATATTTTATTATAAATAATAAAATTAATGATTATTTATTCGTAAATGTCTTTATTATAAATGTATTTGTGATTGAGAAATATTTCTTGCCTATTACAATGTGCTCGGATTGTAGCATCGATATAATGTAATAGCTTCTTTCTAAATTTCTGAGGTTAATTAATTTATCATTTAGTCGGTAATACTTGTACTCTTCG
Source organism: Lycorma delicatula (assembly GCF_047948215.1). Taxonomy (NCBI): domain Eukaryota; kingdom Metazoa; phylum Arthropoda; class Insecta; order Hemiptera; family Fulgoridae; genus Lycorma; species Lycorma delicatula. Next base: position 200,841,154 of record NC_134458.1, on the reverse strand, counting down.
TAATACGTAGGTATTTTTTAAATTTATTACCTCACCACTTACGGATTATTTTCTTAAAAGTTTACCCGAACCCTTGAGAATCGGAGCCCTCAAAAAGAAAAAAAAAATTGCAATTTCAAATTTTTTGTGCTCAAAACGTAGTTTGTTAAAAAGTCACTAAAATAACTAAATACACCTCTGCTGATGGAAAGCTCCAAAATTAAAAAAAAATCAATTTTTTGTAGTTTCGTTTAAAAAACGTTGTAGCCAATTTCGTTTAAAAAAGAAATCTATTTTTTTTAATTCATTTAAAATCAATTTTTAATGAATATTCTAATTGTTAAAAAAACCCCCGATGCTTCAGCCCCTAAATTTAAAAAAAGTCGAAAACATGTTTTTCGAGTTTGTTATTGCTTCATTTTTTGTGCATCTTGGCTTCAAAGTTTAAAATTGATTGTTTTCTCCAACCAGATTTTCCAGCTACTAGTGTGTAGCTACTAGGTGTGTATACGTAAAGCAAATGTAATTACCGCTACCGGCTTGCTAGGCCTGACTTAGCTTTGGTTTAAGTGTAGATGTACAGTAAACTTTTAGTCTGGAATAGACAGGTCGATCACTCGTGAGATGTGTGGTTAATTGAAACTCAACCACCAAAGAATACCGGTATCCAAAATCTAGCATTGAAATCTATATAAAAGCGACTGTCTTTACAAGTACACGAACCTTAGAACTCTCAACATCGAAAATCAGCTGATTTTGCTATGACGAGTTTAACCGCTAGACTAACCCGGCGGGTTAAAAAAAAGTATTACGATGCGTGTTTTTTTAATATGTAGAAGAAATAACTGAAGCTGGCTATTTGAACAGTTTTGGTTCTGTATTCCACTCGCCGTATTTTTGTTATTGTATTTGTTTGGATAAGAACAAGTAGACAAAATAATAGTCACACCGTTGAAGTTTTATTATTAAGACCTCCACAACTATAGAAACAGTCAGTTGATTTTTATTTTTGTATCTATTTATGAACTGTATATCGTAAGATTAGAAAAAAATATTTTTACATAAAAATGTGAAAAAAATTCATAATTTTTGTGTTTTTTTTTTTTCAATTCAAAGGAACTATTTTATCGTAAAGATATAAAAGACTTTTAAATGATCGAATTGAATAAAAATGAATTGCATAACTTGATCGGACTAGCCAGAAAATTTATGCGATTCATTGCCGGCTTTTTATAAATACTTTTAATAAATTATTTTTAAAAAACATTTCGCTTGAAATTTTCAATTTTCCTGTTGTAATAGTTTTTTTTAGATCCAATTCGCTTTACAAGAAAGCCTCTTCAAAAATAACTATAAATTAACAAAATTAAAAAATAGTTCGTGTAATGTTATATAATTTTTTTTTCTGTGCTCGTAAAGTTTATCGATTAAACAAGGTGCAGTCATAATTTTGTTTTACTTAGACCGTAATTTCAGATCTCGTTTATTTCTAAAAAAAAGTGTTCTTAGGGAATTCAACATTCTATTAAAGTTTACTTTACTACTTAGTTTTTCAAACCGAAAGGGGGTTTTAAATAATACAAAAATTTAACTGAAATTTAAAATAGCGCACCAGATGACATTTTATTATATAAGTTTTTATGAGATAAATCAACATGTTCTCATAATATAATGTGCCACAAATTTGTATGCTTTCTGCACCTGACAGAGGATAAATTTTGTTGTGGTTTTTATTTATTTGTTTTAACTTTTATAGCTCTATGGATTTATTGCTGTTATCCTCAACAGTATTACACATTATTAATCTCACGCTTTTTTTTTTTTGATTGTGATAGAATCCTTGGTGCATAGTACTACTTAAATTTTTCTTAAATATTTACCTGATCTACATTTATTGTTTATAAAAGTTTGTTTAAAAAATAAGGATCTAAAAGTGATGAAACAAGACAAAACAACTTGAATAATTTCTGTTGTAATATTGTAGACGTTCATTATCCGAACATCAATTTTTCAGATGTTCAACCGTGATCGCTTATATCCGCATTAGGCGATTAAAAAAAATTGCATTTTTGAAATGTATTTTACGTAAATCTAGGCCTGCATTAAACTAATTATAAAATTAACTTCTTCAAATATTAATGGAAACACGTTAATTGATCAACCATGAACTGTGATATAATAATACCTAATGACTTGCATCCAGGGCCGTCGCACGGAAAAGCTCATAAATGTTGTCTATCGCTCTAGACCAGTCAGAGTGATGAAAGGTTGGGATTGTACACAGATTTTTGTTTAAAACGATTAAGTAATTATGAAGCTCAAAAGCGAAGATCAACATTAAAGCAAGTACAGTTTGTAGATTTTTTTTAAAGAAAAAAAAATTATTGTTTTTAAACGTATGTTTTGATTATTGACTCGCTAAGTTTTATTCTATTAAACGTTCTGTAATTTTTCTGATTTTTTTGTGTAATCTTTAAGAAATTATATTTTTTATAACACACAGGAACTTAATTTAATTTCTCTTCAATACGTTAAGATTTTTCATATAAGTTTTTTAAACGAATTATGAAACAAAAGTCAATTTTAATTTCTTTCAGGTAATTCTTGTAGATTCTGATTATATTATTAGATAATTTCACCTCATTGTATTTTGTGTAACGTAATACTACATCATTTTTTTATTACATTGTACTAAGTACTGAGTATCTTTTTATATTTTCGTCTTTTTATTAAATATGATACCCATTAAACATTAGATTGATATATCCAGTACGTATGATAAACCTTTTTAATTTTCTAATTATTCGGATTCGGTCTTACAAGTGTCAATCCGGATAATTGGCGTTCTACTGTATTTTATCATGTATTATTATTCGATCCTAAAGAATTAACGGTTATTTCCTTCATCTGTATAAAGTTAAATCCGCTGATACACGTAGATTTGTTTTATATTCCAATAGAAGTGTGTTCTATCCCTACTTTAGGTGGGATTAGGAAGCTGTAGCTTTAGTTAATAAGTTCTTCAGCCATTAGGATTATATTGCAGCCTTCAGAGGAAATAGAAATACCCGGATCGGTTTTTCAGCTTGTTCTATCTAGGACGCATCGATTTTATATGACCTACCATCCTCAGCGCGAACATCATTTAGCTGCCAGTTAACGTTACGTATAGGATATCCAGAGATTTATGCACCAATAATAGAAAAGGAGTTAAGAAGAAGAAAAATTCGTGAACTATGAGAACTGTACCGTAAAGCAAATCATTTCAGTTAGGGGATACGTCTAAGTTTTCTCTAAAAGAATTGGGGGTCTATTGCGCTCACATTCATTCGGAAGATTGGAAATATCTTTAAAGAGAAATGTACAGTGCGTACGATAAATATAAAAGCTTGCTTACATCAGGCAAACAGCCGCTGTGCAGGGCATTATACTACTCTTTTCTCGTAACATTAGGCTCATTTAGAAATCGAGTATCCTGCATTTCTATATGTTTAATTAGTTTTTTCAATCAACGAGTTTGTGTAACGACTTTCACGTAAAACGAAATGCTTACATTAAATAAATTACGTGAAGAACTTCAAAAGAGTATTCTATTTAAAGGTTGTAGAACTACACTAGCAGCTATCCTGAAACAGTTAGGGTTTAAGCGGTGTAAAACTGATAATAATAGGAAACGTTTGATTGAGAAAGAAGACATCCGGTGGAAGAGGACAGAATATTTAAGAAAAATCACCGATTTCAGAAAGGAATGAACTTCAATCATCTGTTTGGACTAATTTTATATTTTAACGTCCCATCCGTCGAAAAAATCGTGGTCAGATGACTGCGGTACAGAAGTAAAGCCGGTTAATACAGGTGATCGGTTAATCATAATTCACGCTGGAAGAGAATATTAGTTAGCTGGCATTTCTCCCACCACCGGGGTGGTGGTGTACCCCACCGAATAGGGTATTCGGTCGCCCTAGAGCATAGACCAAATGATCCGTGCCAAAAAACGGCTACTGTGCCTCTAAAAACGGTATAGCGACTTCGATCCTATCCAACTAAGAGCTAAGAGCTACCTAACTTGCGTGAGCGAATTAAGCAGGGTGCCGTACAGCACCCGCTTAAGTGTCCCAGTCGCTCACTTGTCAACAATAAAACTAAATCGGAGAGGCGCACCCTTGTTACAATTAAAACTATTGAAGTTCTTACATCTAAAAGGCAGAAATTTAGGCTGCCACGCCTCGGTCGCTCTATGCCAGCTAGTACCTGTCCACCATTTAACAGCGCTTGGAGCTAGTTTGGCTGGTGGCCAGCCATTACCTCAAGGAAGGATTCCTACAACAGAGCTTAGGAGTCATTATTACATTACACAACCCTTAAAATTAACGATGACGGTTGAACATAGCAACCTCATCGAGGAACTCCCACACGGTCCGACAATGCGGCTCTCGCCACATTGACTCGCCGTTTGTGAGTGGCCAAGTTTCCCCTCCGACCACTCAGTTCTAGGGTGGGTCGATCTCTGCCCCCCCCCCCCCAAGAGCAGGGCAGTCGAACATCATATGCACGTTCGACTGGACCTCCCCGCAGACACACAACTCATCAGCCACCAGGCGAAACCGAAACAGATATTGGTTCAGATTTACATGGTTGGTGAGCACCCGGGCACCCGACGCCCTTAAAAACGAACTCGAGGCATACCATCCCCCCAGATCCTGTATAAAACTATACACGGATCTTCCCTTAGTCGTTGTGTGCCATTGAAGCTGCCATGTCTCCATCGCGAGGCTCCACAGCCTCTTCCGCAGACGGGAGATGGGCAACTGTACGAAATTTTGTTCCGGTGCATTGTGATCACCGTTCCGCTCCGGTTCTGGCCCGCCTCGAAACCGCATCCCAAATGCCTCGGCCTCCCGACCTCTTCGCAACTTCCACATGACTGCTGGAACTTTCACCACTAAATCGATTGGGAGAGCCTTTCCCAATACAGTAGTAGCCTCGTAGGAGGTTGTTTTAAATACACCAGTGCATACTATCATGGCTCTGCGCTGGGCACTCCTTAAATGTCGAAGCAGTGCTCTATTTCTTTCCAACCTATGCGCCCAAACTGGCGCCGCGTATGCGATCATACTTTTGAAAACGCCTCGGTACACCAAGTACATTTGGCGGCCCGACAGCCCGTAATCCTTCCGAGCAATCCTCCTAAGCTTGTGCATCACAGGCACAGTGTCCGCCTCAACTTGCTTAATATGGTTACTAAAAAGCAACTTATTATCAAACAAAACACCTAGGTACTTATGAACCCTCACTCGGCTGATTACACAGCCTTTATATTTAATATGGGGGTTTCGACTGCATGATAATTTGTCTGCACCCTTCAGAAGCATAAACTTCGTCTTGGGCACAGAAATCTTTAAATTTTGAATGTCCATCCAGGCCTCGGCGGTTGACAAAGCCGCCTGCGCTCTACTTTCTAGCTGCGGTCGTGAATTGCCACGAACTAAAAGGAGACAGTCATCGGTAAAAGCCTGGGCCGTGACCCCTTCTGGGAATGTCAACCCCAGAAATCCGTCATCATGACGGCTCCAGGCACGCTCAGATCAGCGGACTGGCCGTCTATGACTCGTCCGTCTACTGGCCTAGGCCGCCGTAGGACCTCGTCACAGCCAGTCTTGATGGCCTGGCCGATTAGCTCCGCCATCAATTCCGTCCACCTCCTCTCTACACTCCATGCGCCACTGCACTCCTTGTAAGGCAGCATTGCACACACGCCGCTGCCTGTGTCGATCCAGGCCCCTTAGGTTGTAGCGACCTGGATTTGGTGCCCTTAGACCGCCTCCGTAAGCAATGTCATAGGTTATAAGCCTATGATCGCTCACACTGGCCTCGGGCCAGACAGTCCAACCACCTGTCCTCCGAAGCAAGTCGCCTGTCACCAAAGTGATGTCTATATAAATCTCTCCCAGTTCGCGGGTGAAAGTTGGCGGCTGCTCCGCATCATTAAGAAGGTAGAGATTTCTGGCTTCTGCGAACTGCTCGAGACCAGCGCCTCTGGGGTTTGTGAGTGGCGAACCCCAGGCGATAGACTTGGCGTTTCGTCCAGAGCAACCAACACTCTGGTGCCCGGGAGACCGTCCAGAATCCCGCCCAACTGGAAGAGAAATAGAGTTCATTCCGAACGCTATTTTAACTTGGAAAACCAATTGAAAAAGCGGTGACTATCACGACAGTTATTCCGATCTGGTGCGCACTCACGACTCTCGGGTACCTGAGTACGAAACTCATCTCCCGCGTTGGATCGAAAGTTTGGCACTCCGTCTAGCGAACGCCACTAGAAATTCGCTGGCCATGCTTCATCAAAGTTTAGCCGTCGTCTTTATACAAAGAAATTTCTCGCCACAAAAAACTACATGAATTTACATTTACTTGGCTAGCTAAGAAAGAGGTATTAGTCGAAACACAAACCAAAGATAGAGCCCTACCCTTACTCTAAGAAGAGAGACGTCGTTGCCCAGCGGAGACCACGTGGAGGTACCTCTCAGCATGACCATAAGCTTGGAACTAGCCGAGCTCTTTCAAGAACGAACGCGTATAGCTTCGGAGTCCCAGATAGGAAGGAAAAACAGAAAAGTTTAAAGATAGAAGTGTATGTATGTGTGGCCAAGTCATTTAAGTGTGTTCAGGTGTGATAGAACATGCAAGGATATTTTTTTGTCGTGTTTTGGCTTGGGGAAGAGTGTACTGTCAGCCACGTGGAGTGTCCTCGGACTAGCCGATAGGTGTTGTATGTGCATGCCCGAGTACAGTGTGTTATGTACCGCATGGTTATGTAATACCACCTCAGCGTCCAGGGCCAGAAGTCTTCTATATCGTGGCAACCCAATCTGTCGTCCACTCCGAGTCGTTCTGTGTCCTGCGTGCCTTAGCGGTATTGCTAAAACTAAATTCTAAAATGCTGAAACTAAACCAAAGCTTATAACTAAAAAGGACAGGCCAGGGTTAAGCCCCTTCAACTGCAAAGAATACCCAGTTCGCGGACGAACTCAGTGAATATCCTACACGCTGCGTTACTGCCCACCATTTCGCAGGCTTGTCCAAAACTTCATTCCGATGTTTCGAAAACTCTCTCGCGCTAATTCACGAACTACATCGTATTTGCCGCAGTCAAATAAAACATGAAAATTAGTCTCATCGACTCCACACTCGCCGGAGAGCGGAGAGCTTTTTATTGAAATTCCCGTGGCCCGACAGGAATTGGGAGGTATAATGATCCCAATCCATTTCAATTTCATTCGATCCTTCACACTCGGAAAGAATTCAAACGTGACGCGGCTCGTGGTCTCGTTGTCCCAACGTCGATGCCAATTCCTTAGCGTAGACTCCCTCAGTTCTTTTCGAATTACACTCTTACGCTCACCGTTTTTCACTCGCCTATAAAGTTCCAAACGCTCAGTTATGAGGAGATCTATCGGATTCATCACCAACAGCACAGGCAATGCCGCAGTAGATGTCGTTTTATACGATTTACATACTGTGATAACCGCAAGGCGCTGGGTGCGCAACAGTTTTTCACGAACCGTCCTTCTCGCAGCAAGTCCTCCCCAGCTATGAGATGCATAGGTCAGTATAGCCTCAAACACCGCCTGATAAATTACTTTGCACGCTCGGACACCCAGGCCCCACTCTCTATTACAGACGCTCTTAAAATTGATGAGCGAGCATAACGCGTTATCGCATAAATAGCCAACATTATGGAAGATATTGCATTCTTCACCGATCCAGACGCCTGAATTTTGGCCCACGGAATAGGGACCCCGTTTAACATTTAACACCCCGTAGGGACCCCGTTTAACATCTCCGTACCGAAAGCGATTCCATGTCCTGAAGGCTAATAATTTTAGTTTTGCCTCTTTGCCCCAAGTCGAGATCACATCTAGGGCTGTGCAGGCCCTGGCTTCGATCTGAACCCTATTTTCACCTTCCACAATCACTGTAATATAATCTGCATACAGAATGAAGGTACACCCGTCACCTAGATCCGAGTTGAATTGACGATCAAATTAACAGAATACGATTGAATACGATTAACGATCAAATTCCAGAATACCGGCCCGAGAACAGACCCCTGCGGACATCCCTTCGACGGCTCCTGCATAAACGTGTGACCGCCTATAGTCAGCTAGACTCACCTGTTTTCAAAGTAGCTTATAATTAAGCTGTGTATATCCCGAGGACATCCTAGTTCCAGTAAACCGTTTAGGATGTGGCCACCAAGCATTGTCAATATAGTCGAGTTGTGGACTGCACGGTGTGTAGAGGTGTCTTTCTAGAGCTCCGCGTTTTTTGTTATTTTCGATTGGTTTTTTGGTTTTTACATTGATTTGGTGGACTGGAACTATAAGTGGATTGGACAAGGAATACAGACTATCATTTTTGAGTTATTTGGTTACGGATTTATCAAGTTTTTTTATAGTTTTTTGTTCTCATTAGTGAGATCAATATTTTTGTGATTTTACTAGCTAAATCTTAGATATTATAGTGTGTTAAAGTGTTGGTGACTTTTAACAATAACGAAAAGACTACTAGTGTGTATAAAAAGTGAGTAAACTTATTGTACAATAACTTTTTAACAGTTTTGTGAGGTTATAATAGAGCTTATAATAGCAAACTATTCTAAGTTAGTCGACAGGCTAATACCAGTCTGAAATTAACTGTAAACAAGGACTTAGGAAATTTTTTCGTGTATTAGTAGTTATATGAGTGAAATTTTTCTAAGTCCTTAGACTAGTTTTTATTAGGGAATTCTTAGTTCCTTAATAATTTCTGAACCACTCGTCCTACATCCCTCATCCCAAGTTATAAATCCATCCCAAAAAGTTTCCTACCCACTGACCCCCCAACCCCCCCCCAAATTTTGGACCCTATTTTTGGGTTGAAACATTTTACCGACCCCCCCCCCGACCCCCGCCCAATTTTTCTTTTGGGGCTCCCATCCCCGAGTGGGTACTCGTTGGACTCGGGATCGTCCCCATAGTCCAACAGCGCTAATATGAGATGAAGAGGATCACTCCCCTTAGAGGGATCGTCGCAGGGAGCTTCTAGCTCACAAAAGGTTACCATTACTAAGAGAACGGAGGGTAAATGTAAAAAGAGACCCCGACATGGGTCCTCAGAAGAAGAAGAAGGACCGCCGGAGAGCCTTAGCAATCTGGTTTACCAATTGGGATTAACTATGGTGGCGTTGAGACAGCATATGGGACCGGGTCTCTCAAAATACATAAGTACACATGAGCAGGAGCTCAAAGGCATATATGATGGGCTTAATGCCTTGACGCAAGTCTCGTCCCCTTTATCAGTTGTTACGCAGGCTACTCAGACGGACTCTATAGTTGTGGAAGATGAGATGGAGCAAATTCTTACTAAGGAGCTGACAGATGAGCAAATAATAGATCTACTGCCCAAAAGGTGGCCAAATAGTTTGCGGAACAAAATTAGTTTGATTAACGAGTTGCCTTCTGAGGTGGTGGACTCTTGTACTGTTAGTGATTTAAGTAAATCAAGTCAAGGGGATGAAAAAGAAGGTATTAGTACCAAATACAAAGTAGGCGACATTCGTAAAGATGTACAATCAATTCTTGGAGACTGTGACGACATTAAGAAAAGTAAATACAAAATCTACTATGATGGTAATGCTACTGAGAAGAGCACAACGGGATCTATATGGGCTCTTGAACGAACAAAATGTCCATCTTTAACCCCTCCGCGATTCTCACACAGTTATCCAGGGAAGTCCTTTTTTTTCTTTTTTTTTTAAACTCCGGATCCACCGTTAGGCATTCTTCAGAGAATGAGATGAATGATTTGTAGCGTGTGTGAAAATGCCATGCCTGACCGAGATTCGACCCCGGGACCTGTTATTAGAAAGCGAGCGCAGGGAGTCAGTGAGGATGCACTTGTGCATAGTACCCGTCGTAGTGCCGGAACTCCTTCCAAGCACCCACGGACGAGACCCACTTCTACCGTCTGTACACACAGAGAACTCCTCAGGTTCGCCCGCACTAGCGGATTCAGATCTTTTTCCCTTCACTGGGCAGGCGACCATGATAGCATGTTTTTCAAATCTCGTCGGCAAGTAACTTTTCAGGAGGTGAAAAACCAGAACTATTGTAGTGGTAGCATGTTTTCCAGCTACCACGTATTGCAACACCGAGTTACTAAAAGAGGCTGCAGACTAGCACAATTTCTACAGCCACAGCGTTCACCGCTACCCCACTGTCCCGTATTCAGGCGCTATCAACGAGTTGTGCCCCTACTGCGACACACTACACGCAAGTCTGTAGGCCGAATTACCGACACAACCCGGGCCCCCAAGCCTACGGCCAAGGTCCGCCAGAACGGATGCTAACCCCGCAATTACCGCGTGTATTTACCGTGGTACTTTAAGTACAATCTCCCTGCTAATTAAGGTCGCATCCGCCCCCAAGAGGGGTGACTATCACGACATGTCTTTCGACCCGGTGCGCACTCCTGACCCCCGGGCACCTGAGTACGAAACTCATCTCCCGCGTTGGGCCAAGCGTTTAGCACCCCGTCCACCGAACGCCACTACCAATTCGCCGGTCATGCTTTATCAAAGTTTAGCCGTCGTCTCAAAGCAAAATGCAAGATAAACTCGTCTCAAAACTATGTGAATTTACATTTAATCGGCTAGCTAGGAAAGGTAGCTAGCCTACTCAACAAAACAAAGACAGACCCTAGCCTTACTCTAAGAAGAGAGACGCCGTTTCCCAGCGGAGACCACGTGGAGGTACCTCTCAGCATGACCAAGAAACATGGAAAAACTTCCACAGCGGCTCCTAACTAGCCGAGCTCGCTCAAGAGCGAGTACGTATAGCTTCGGAGTCCCAGATAGGAAGGAAGAAACAGATAAAATAGGATTGATAGAATTTTTGTGTTATGTGACCAAGCCGGTTAAGTGTATTTAGGCGTACATGCATTTAACTAATATATATATTTTATTTATTTTTTATTTTTTTTTGTAGTGGTCCGGCTTGGGGAAGAGTGTAATGTTATCCAGGCGGACTGGAGTTCTATCGGACTAGCGGACTAGTCCGATAAGTGTTGTATGTACTCGTGTGTATGGTGATGTAGTCCGCACGGGTATGTAATACCACCTCAGCCATCAGGCCCAGAAGTCTTCTACAGCGTGGCAAACCCGACCTGTCGTCCACTATGAATCGTCCTGCGTCCTGCTTGCCTCAGCGGTAGTGTTATAACTATAAAAACTTACAAATTAGTTCCTTAACCTAACTTAAAACTAATGAAGACAGGCCATGGTTAACCCCCTTCAACTGCGGAGAACACCCAGTTCGCGGGCGAACTCAGTGAAAATCCTACACGCTGCCTTACTGCCCACCATATCGCGGGCCTGTCCAAAATTTACCCCGATGTCCCTAAATTTCTCCCGCGCCGATGCACGAATATCATTATATTTCCCGCAGTCGAATAACACATGGAAGTTCGTCTCGTCAACTCCACACTCTCTGCAGAGCGGGCTCTGCTTGAGCCCAAGGTCGTACAGCTTCTTGTTAAAATTTCCGTGCCCTGACAGGAATTGGGAGGTGAAATGATCCCAGTCCTGCCACTTCAGACTCATCCGATCTTTAATACTGGGAAAGAAGTCGACCGTGACTCTGCCCGTTGTCTCATTGTCCCACCGCTGGTGCCAAGTTCGTAGCGTAGACTCCCTCAGTTCTTTTCGAATCTTACGCTCACCGTTTCTTACCCGCCTGAAAATTTCCGCTCGCTCGGTTATAAGGAGATCCGCTGGGATCACCCCTGACAACACAGGTAAAGCCGCAGTAGACGTCGTCTTATACGACTTACATACTGTTATGAGCGCAAGGTGCTGGGTGCGCAGCACTTTCTCGCGAAGTTTTCTCCTCGCAACTAAACCGCCCCAGCCATGGCACGCATAAGTCAAAATGGCTTCAAACACCGCCCGATATATGATTTTGCACGCTCGGACACCCAGGCGCCACTCCCTATTGCATACGCTCTTCAAATTAATGAGTGAACGCAACGAATTATCGCAAAGGTACACGACGTTATGATAGAGGTTGCATTCCTCTCCTATCCATACGCCTAAATATTTGATTTTTCCGCAAAAAAATGGACGGGATGAGAACCCCATCCATTTTCACAATTCTCCGTACCAATAGAGACTTCGTACCCCGGAGGCTAATAATTTTACTCTTATCCGGCGAAAACTGTAGTTTTGCCTTGTTTCCCCAATTCGAGATCGTATCCAAGACCAGGCAAGCCCTGGCCTCGATCTGTGCTTTATTCTCACCTTCTACAGTAACCAACAAATCATCTGCATACGCGATGTAAGTTCACCACTCACCTAAGTCCGAGGTGAGTAGCTTATTCACGATTAAATTCCAAAATACCGGGCCAAGGACAGACCCCTGCGGGCAGCCCTTCGTCAGCTCCTGCACTAGCGTGTGACCGCCTACCGTTAGCAGGACTCGCCTGTTTTCAAGATAACTCAATATTAAGCTGTAAATGTCTCGGGGACATCCCAGGTCCAATAGACCAATAAGGATGTAAGGCCACCAGGCATTATCAAACGCCCCTTTAATATCTAAACTAATACCCAACACCATTTTACACCTACTGTTCCTGACTTTACTCACTACGAAATCGATCGCATCACTCGTCCCCACGCCGCGCGTGAAACTGAATTGCCGGTTGCTAATTCCCTCTCGAGCCCGGAAGAGCTCATCGAGGCGAAACGAGATCAATTTTTCGTTGAAGACGAAGACTGTCTCCACCCCTACTTTAATTTCAGTACATACATAATGCGCAGTGGAATACTGCGACACCATGAGTGCACCCAACCTCGGGTTCACGACGTAAGTGGCCGCCCAGATGTGGTCACCCCCACTTACATGCAAGAATTTTGCCCCTCGCGGCCCTGGGACCCGATTCCGAATACAATAAGGCTCCTGAACGAGCACAATGTCCAGTTTTAGCCTCTCCGCGACTCACACAGTTACCCAGGGAAGTCCTCGAACCGACTACATTAACCTGGCCTATCTTCAGCCTACTCATAGGAAGTTCGCTGCAACTCCCTTGCGTAGGCCCTCTTTCTCACAGGGCAGTCCACGCTGATGGTGGCATGTTTAACTTCACCCCCAGACTGCCAGCTCTAGTGCAATTAAGGCACGTTAGCTGGCTCTCATGTGAGATCGTACAATCCCACATCTTGTGGCCTTCCTTACCGCATGTGCGGCAAAGAGGCTCACTCGAGCAGCGTTTGGTCCGGTGGCCAAACGAAAAGCATTTAAAACAATGTAGCGGAGCTACATGGTCTACCACCCTGCAACAGCCGAAACCGATGAACCACCGGTCACGGCTCCGAAGCAGGTCCCTAAGTCTGGGGGTGCACTCGACCTCCACAGTGTCCGCATCACGCGAACGACTGTGGCGGCGGAACCTCTCGGAGAACTCCTTGCAGAAGTCCTCTTCTCAGATTCCCGTCAGGTACTGCGAATTTTGTCACAGTATCGCTGCCGGAAGATCCTTCTTACCAATGTCCAAAGGGCCATCATAAAAAAGGACCCTAGGTCCCTTCTTCATTGGGGCCTTGGCTTTAATTCCAGCCTTAGCCCACTCCACTCAATGACAAGACTCGTCTGAGTCTTGTTGGTCACATCCAACACGACACCACCAGTAATCTGCTTAACCCGCCTGACTTTCAGGGCGTTAATCACAGGGCGAAGGACCTCCTTCGCCTTCTTCTCCAACTCAGTTGTGGTCATCTTGCTCCCCTCCTCAGGGAACAAGAGCACGACTGGACTGGCCCTCGGAGGACGTTTCTGGACAACCGGGGAAACATTCCTGTTGCCCCGGATGGCAGGCGGCGCCTTTTTAGCTACCTCGGATTGCAACCATCTCCTTCTGCATCGCCCGCTGCACGGACGATGCGCTCGCTTTGTTGACCTCGGCCACAGTAGAATCCTTGAGCTCTGTAAACAGAGCCCGGATCCCGCTGACGAGCTCGGTCGACGCCTGCTGCAGGCCTGAGTTCAAACCCAGCACGATTATCACGACAGCATCAACAACAAGATTTTCATTAAGCATGAAAAATTAATTCTTAGTCTTCTCCCCCCAGTCATTGGTTGTTATTGACAATGCGCCATACCACAATTCACTTCTACAGAAGTCTACAAATTCAAATGATAGAAAAAATGGCATGATCAATCGGCTAGAAAAGAACAACATTCCGTTTAATAAAACAATGTTAAAACACCACAATGTGTAACATAATTAAGTCGCATAGAAATTCAAAAATAACTTACCGATTTTATGAATTTTAAAAAAAACACGGGTTCTGCGACTTCCACCTTACCATCCTGGTTTAAATCCGATCGAGATGCTGTGTTTGGCTCTGAAAAGATGTTTGGAGTAATAATACATTTTTAACGTCATATATTAAAAAAAATAGCTGAGAAAAAATGAATGAAATGAATAAGAATGATTGGAAACCATATTGCGAACGTATAAAAAAACCTGAATCTCAGTATAAGAAGCTGGAACCGCTAATCAACGAAATGATTTATGAATTATCATACATCTAGGCAGTGGTACTTTGACAATTCCGATGAATACAGAGGATGGTGAACTTGCACAGAAACTGACGTATAATGCAAATTTTATGTAAGCATTAATAATAATAATAATTATTTTTGCGGTTGGAGGTGGAAATGCATTTACGCACGGAGTCCCGCTGATGGTATTATCCAATCACTATCAGCAGACTACCGACTAAAACCACCAGGACTCGACCCGGAACCGTTTAACACATTACTTGCGGTCGATTCCTTCTATACTAGCCTGATTAGCTGCAACCTAATTTTCAGGACTATCCAGGTCAACCTTTTTGGCCCTGAGAATGTTGCCGACGAATCGGGCTACAGTTTCCTAGCGACTCAAGTCACGGAGCATCATCGCAACCACGTTGTGGGGACTCAGTGCTCCGAGATCCGCTTCTAGTGTCCCTCGATCTGCCGCCCACCGAGCACATTTGAAAAACGTGTGCTCAGAATCGTCCCGTACACCGGGGCAATAGAGGCAGTCGCGAGACGGCGCTTTCCCTATGACATGGAGGTAAGCGCGGAAGTACCCGTGACCCGTTAAAAATTGGGTCACGTAGTACTTCACAACTCCATGCCGTCGCTCCGTCCACAGTCTGACCAGAGGGATAAGCCTTGCGGTCCGTCGTCCTCTGGTCTCGTGGTCCCAGGTCTCTTGCCATGCGAGAAACGTGCGAATGCGTTCCTCGTTGGCAATGGTCTCCCGGTCTTCTCCTGCCCGTTGCCTCCTATAGATCACCTGGTGCTCCCTTGCCAAAATAGCAATGGGTATGACGCTAGCGACAACATGTACTGCAGGTTCGGAGACCGTTCGATACGCGGAAGCGACCACAAGGCTTTGGTGCGTTGCACCTGCGCGGGCCGCTTCCGGTTTCTTGCAACTCTTAATGCCTGGGCCCACACTTCCGACCCGTATAACAGGATGGAATGCACCGTGGACATCAGCAATCGCCGTCTGATGGCCTTCGGTCCGCCGACATTCCCCATGAGCCGGCTGAGAGAAGCTACGGCTCTCCCAGCTTTGTCGGCCGCTCTACGAATCTGCTCAGCAAAGCTGAGTTTCCGGTCAGTCATCATATCGAGGTACTCTACGGTCAGTTTGGTATCGACAACCTCTACCCCGACCCGCAGGGAGAGAAGGGTGTTGATACGCTTCTTCGTTAGAACCACGATCTCCGTTTTTCTGAGGGCTAGAGACAATCACTGGTCGTCCAGCCAGACACCGACTCGGCTGAGCCTCAGTTGGGCGCGCTCCACGTCGCGGTCTGCGACAAGTAGGGCAAAGTTGTCAGCGTACCCAAATAATACAGATTCTTCAGGCATCTCCAGCCTCAGCAAGCCATCGTAGACGGCGTTCCAAACGTCGGGGCCGAGAATCGACCCCTGCGCCGCTCCTAACGTGATTGCAGTTCTACGATGGTCTCGTCCTGCCGCGGTTTCGTAAATGAGACCCCTGTTCCTCAGGTATGCGTTTACCATTCTGAGGAGGTATTGAGGCACATGGAACGAATGCTCCAGGGCCCGAATCATATCACTCCACCGTGCGGAGTTGAAAGCGTTTTTAACATCCAACGTAACGAGGAGGACCACACGTCGCGAAAAATGACTATGGTCCTCTGCTCGCCGCACTGTCTCCTGAATTGCGTCTAGGGTCAACCAACCCTGCCGGAAACCGTACTGGTTAGGTGACAGCCTGATTCATCGCCGCAACTAGTGTTTTTTTAACAGCTTTTTCCCAGCTGTGTCAAGCATATACAATGGGCGGTAGGAGGATGGCGACTCTGGGTTTTCTTTGCCCTTGCGAATTAGCGCAAGAGGTCTTCCACCTGGCGCTAAAAGACCCAGCCTTCAGACATGCATTATACATGTCTAGTAGAAGACGTGGCCTGCAGCGCCCCACTAGTTTGAGTACCTCGGCCGGTATACCGTCGGGACCAGAGGCTTTTTTGCCTTTCAGCGACGGTGGGATTCCCTCCAGTTCCTCCATCGAGAAGAGCGGGAAGTCGCTCACGTCGTCGAAGTCCCGCTCGACACGGACGGAGTGGGCCGGGAACAACATCTTAACGACGTGCTCCGCTTCAGCCTCGTCTAGTGGAGCTGGTGACCGCGAGATCCCCAATCGCCGATTTACTATCTTGTAACCCAGCCACCTAGGGTCTACATCCACGATCGCCGTCAGTTCTCTCCAGCAGCGTGCCTTGCTAACGTTGATGGCTCGACAGAGCCGCTTCTTTGCCGTTTTATACTCGGCTGACCTGGCATTTGCGTCTGTGCGATTCCTTGCACGTTGCGCCACTCGTCTTAGTTGAAGACGCTCTCGGCGCAACCCCCCAATCACCGGTGTCCACCAGTTCACGAGTCGTTTCCAATGCCTCGGCCCCCCGTGGGGCATGGAAGCGTCGCATGCAGAAGCGATCAGCCGCATGGTTGAAGCAACTACAGCTTTAGCGCCAACGTTCCTCCCGTTGGTGATGTTTTTAGAGGCTACCACCCCTGAGAAGATCTTTCTTTTGAAATTCTTCTCGTCGATTTCATTGATTTTGTATCTTTTCACCAGTCGTGGGGACCCCGGGCGCTCTCGTGTACCATCTAGGACTCTAAATGAGATATAATGGTAGCCGCTACGTATAATCCTCGAGAACTCTCCAGTCCTGAACGAGCGTGACCAGCTCTTCGGAGACGAGGGAAATATCGGGACTGGTTTCCAAATATCCTGGGACGCGGAACGTCGTCGTGTTCCCTGTATTGAGGATCACGAGTCCAGCACGTGCCGCCATGTCCAGAATGCATTTCCCTCTGAAGTTGGTATGCGCCATATTCCACTCTACCGGCATGGAGTTGAAGTCCCCAGCTACCAGCAACCCATCAACGGCAGCGAGGATAACATCCTCCAGCGCGTCTACTTTCTGGCGAACGTCTGCTATGGAGTCATTTGTGGTGAGGTAACAGCTAAAAATCGTCACATTACAGCAGCAGATCCAAACGAACCCCTCGCCTCCGAACTTGGACTCTGTGGCGATATGGAATCCATTTCGCAGCAGTCCCGAGCGAATCTCGGAACCATTGGGAGTCTTCACGGTCCCGGTAATAATAATAATAATAATAATAATAATAATAATAATAATAATAATAATAATAATAATAATAATAATAATAATAATAATAATATCAACAATTTAAACAATTGTATAATAAAAATAGTTTTAAAATTCTAGATATAAAAAATTTCTAAATATCGTACCAAAAAGAATTGTACAATAATAATTGTACATCTAATTTAGTGTAATTACGGATACAATTTATATTCAAGCACTAGTTAATAAGATTGGTTAAGTTCAAAAATAGGCTACATCTAAATAAAAATTCTTATTTTGTAAATTTTATTTATTTAATTACTAATACTAATTACAAATTAATGAATTATAACTAATAAAACATGAAAACTGTAATAAATTAAACGCGCGTAAATAAATACCGCGTAATAAATAACATACGTAACGCGATTAACTCGTAACGGTTAACATAATAATCGTACGTAATAACATAACAAGACAAGTTATGTTATGTAACATAACATTACATGTAATTGGTTAACATAATCGAAAATGTATCTTCGGGAACAATTACATAATAACCGTAACGCGTATTAACGCGCGATTATGATTTAACACGCCTAATAAAAGTATAACGATTATTATTGTTGTCCTATTAGATAGGTGTAAATGTTTTCAGGTTCGTTAGTAATGGAGTCTCGACCTTCTCCATCGCAAGGTTTTATATTCATTGTATGTACTATATATATGTGATTTATTCATACGTACTGATGAATAATTTTTTGTTGACCAACTTAAATATAATTTGCAACAAAGGTAGGTCATAATCACTGGAATTTTAGGTTTGCTATTTTAGTTCCGGTAAAGAAAGGAGATGCTCTAGTATTTTATATAAATGGTCAGAGGAAACCATGGAAAAACCTCGAAAAAGAAATATTTATACTCCAAATGAATATAAAAAAATAATAATTTTGTGAAATAATGTTGCTATTATAATAAATATGTAAATAAAATCGGTGGAAAATTTTGTTGACCTACTACTTTTTTTTTAGTAATCATTGGTCTCTGGAGCTGGATTCGCAATTAAGCATTTACTCAGCTCCAAGGGGTGCCATCGCCTCAAACTACCTCGTCAGGAACTAAAGTTCCCCACAGGTAGCCGGGAACTGGTCTTTTAATTATACACCATGCCTCTAATGAGGGGACCCCAAGGATCCCCCCACCGGGACTCCGGTCTTGACGCCACTTCTGAAATTGGGAACACCAAAGGGATCCCCACTGGGACTACGGTCTTATTTCCCCCCCCCCCCATATTGAAGATACAAGGTAGTACCCGTCCAATCAACGAGAGTGGGACACCTAAGCGGCCCACCGGTCCTGGACGAGGTTGTCCGAACCTTAGGCCTTCCACAAGCAAAGGCGACGAGACTCGTATTTTGCTATCTACTACTGTTTTCTTTAAATATTATTTTACAATTACAGTAGAATAACAATTTTAAAGACATAATTAATAAATATCTGTATGTATTCTAAGTACACGTTAAAGAAGTTTGCAGAAAATTCAGATTTTTCTAATAAGTAATATTTAAAATATTCTTTAACACTATATTACTTCTATAAAAGGAACAATAAAACTAGAATTATAAGATCCTTTCTTGTTTATGAAGTATTTTGATATTTTTAATGATAAAATAGTTATGTTGTACTGTTTAATATAAATAACCAATTGTTATTTTGTTTACGTAGAAATTGAATTAAAATGCTATAAATTTAATTTACTAACGTCAGACTCATATTAATCGTGACGGATCAAACAGAGATGTTATCGAAAATTCGTCCTGACTTTTTTCTTGTAGTTGAATGAAATATATTTTAGACGGATTCTAAATTTTGATACGTACACATAAAAAATATTAAATAATAATGTCAAAGCTTAATGATCGATTAAGACGCTTTAACCCTATAGTTTGATAGGTTTGTAAATAATTGCTCAGCTTACGAAAATTTATCATCTAATAAGATGTTGAAGGTTTTTATTCTGTGGACTTTAGAAATACTACTGTTATCATAAATTACAGTATCAGGGTGGTTAGCGATTTTATCTTTATTTGAAAAAACAGATTTGTTCAGTTGAATATGTTATACTTATTTAACGTTTGATAGTTTGATATAATTATCATAATGAATGATTTTTAAACAGCTAACCCAGTATTTTTTTTATCCGATTAAGTTATTACTTGCGATATATATTTTTTTATTCAGAAAATAAAGGGCTTTTGGTAGACAGATACAAGGTTCAGTAAAGAGTTAAAATCTCGCTCATCCTAATAATTTTATCGCGAGTAAAATTATAAATTTGAGCTAAAAACACTTAAAATATACCTCTATTGGAAATTATTTCAATTTGATATCATATATTGTTGATTCAAGCTCCGTTGTACCATGATTGCTTGTAACCTTCTACAATAGAATATTTTACCTAGGTAATAGTTCTTTATATGTATGCATATTTCACAGATTATTACTGGTTTAGATAAGATATCAATAGAGAGGTTAACTACTCGGAATAAAGTTTGGAAGGTCAGTTAAGATAATTTCTGACTCACCTAGAACAAGTTATTTGTTGTTTTTCTTTCCCCCAGTTGAAATAACTGCCTGAATATTATTCGTTAATTATAGCCGTCAAATCACTTCCTTCTTTGTGATAATTCTAATAAAGGAATTAATTAATTAACTTGCCACCGATTTTTTTTAAATTGCAATTATTAATGTTAATTAACTATTAATAGCAATTATACGTAATTCTGTACAAGTAATTTTCCCAAAATTCTGAAATATTTTTCAAAGTATAAATTTAAAAAATAAATCAGGTTTTTACTGACTTTACAAAGAAAATACGTATCGGTTTGACCTGAATGTACGCGATTATTTCGAGAAAGTGTAGATCTAACTTAATCATATTTAAAGCTAACGAATGAAAGTTGGTTAAGACGTTTACGGAGACTTGCTTCAAGATTAAGTGAAAATAAATTAATTAAAATGATTTGTGCAAATAAAATAAATTAGTTATTTCTTTAACATATTATTTTTATCCTAATAATATTGCCGATATCCGTAGCGGAACGTTGGCGTCAACGTCTTTCAACCAGAGGTTCCTGATTCGAATCCCACAGTCAGTCATTACTATTTTTTTACCGGCTACATATTTCCGTATTACATTCTATTTATTAAAATAGCGTCAGAAAGAGCATTTGACGGTAGAAAATGCTTTCGCTTATCCCGCCTCTAGAAAAAAAATGGAAGAAATAGGCGTAATAAAGAAGAAAAAAATATACATAACATTAGCCTGTGTAATAGTTACACGTACTTCTGTTTAAAAAAAAATTTCGAATAAGAAACATATGTAATTGAATTTGACTCGATCTTTAGTAAAAATATGTACTTTAAAAAAAGTAAATAAACTGTGCTAATTATGACACAAATAGGAAAACCTATGATTTTCAATTTTTTAAACGATTTGAAATCAATCTTTTCAAATGGTTTCCAATTTTTAGAAAACCTATTGATTTTCAATCCCGGGAAATAGTTTTCGGTAAATAGTATCAATATCTACTAAATACTAATTACTGAATAATTCGGTCCGCCTCAATCTGACTCCCTTTTTTCAAACCGGTTAATTGCATTCCCATTTCTGCTAACGATAAGAACGGTTCTTCAAACGCCCACGCCCCCCAAACTTCTTTTGTATTTATTTCTCTTTCGGGATCTGTTCTTCATTTAGTTGTAAATGTGAGGAAATATAAACGGATAGAAGAAAAGGAAATGTATCTTCAGGAACAAATGAATAAATTCACCCGAAAAATCTAATCTCGAATATAGTATTTACAGATTGTCTGCATGAAATTTTTACCAATAAAATAAAGTAACATAGAAGATTGACTAAACTATTTTAAGTGGCTAGACATAGAGCATCAAAAAAATGTAAAATGGAGAATTGACAAAACTATTACAAGCGGCTAAATAAAGAGTATAAAAAAATATTATAATAATAATAATGTAGAAAATTTACAAAACTATTATAATAAACGACTACACAAAAGATATACTGCAGCTCCTTTCAAAGGATATCTACAGCCGGTGATCACTAATAAGTGTGAAATATTTTTTTCCTTTTCACTGGGATATTAAAACCACAAATGATTAGAGGAAGATACATTACTATTTGTACTTATTATTATGATTAATTTTTTCGGAATTTCAAGTTACAATTTCCTAAGAGCGGTGGAGTCGACTGGATAAAATTAACTATTAGGAACGTTATTGACAGGGTTCTTTTTCGGGCGGGCGCAACTGACCGATGTCCTAAGTACGAGTAACATCTAGGAAAAACAATTTAGCTAAAACATACCCCAGTGTCATTTATAGAACATAGTCGAAAATGTTAATATATTAATTATGAAGATTCAGTATATTTAAATATTTTAAAACGTCTCCCAAATATTATTTAATTATTGTTTACTTTTATTTAGATTTTACAACAGTTTGTCTTTTTACCTGAAAACGTCAAAAGGAACGTAGTGGTGGTCAGTTGTTTTCTTTTACTACTGTAACTTTAAAACAACTGGGCTGAATTTCATGAAATCGACAAATGATATCATACCGCGGCTTTTTGTACAACTCTAGTCGGACGTTTGTCTTATATTCATAATAGCTGAGAAAAGTAAGAAGCGTAAGTAAAATAAAGAGGGGATAGATATTGAAGGAACCATCTATCCGTAAAGGAACTATGAAAAAAATAAACAACTGTACCTAGAGGAGCGCATTAGAGCTCTTCACTTCAGTAAGGATCCGTTTTGATTATGATCCCTCAGGGGTTCAGGGTATTTTTGGTGCAGATGGAAATAGTATATTACTGTTAGAAGATGTTACATTGTTCACTTCAAATATATATACCGCATCAAATTGATTTTTTTTCTTTTTTACCAATAATGAAAAATAGTCCGAGACTAGATTTCAGATTCAGGCTTTATTAATTAATTTTACATTTGTAGAATCGTGTCTCGTATATAAATATCAACTGAACCACATTAACTGTTCAGCGAGACCAAAGTCGAAGAATTCCTTTCGATTTTTGTCCGTCTTTATATTTTTCCTTCTATCATAATTCAAGACATTTTTCTGCGTTTATATTATGAAGAATTATTAGAAAAATCACTAAGTTTTCCAATGAAAAGAATGGTCGTTAAATTTATCGGAATAGTTTAATTAGAAAATCTTAATTTGCAGACTGATTTTGTATTTCCTGATTTATAGTTTTATCTAAAATAAAAAAAAAAGTTGCTGTAATTCATATTGATCTTATATCGTTCTATTTATAGTACCTAGTTTAAGTAGGATGAATAACATAATTTAATATGATACCTAGGTGATCTAGTTATCCAAGGAAGTCGGGAAAAGAGCCACCAATAATCATGGGATTTAACCGACGTTAGTTTTATATTGAAAAATTAACTTTCTTCTTTTATATTTACGTTATTAAGGGATCATGATATAAAATTAAATTACTTTTTCTTTCCTCTAGATAAATTAAGATTTCTTTCATGCCCAAACACATAGACATACACTCCAATATATAATCAGGTGGATGCGTGCGTGTGTGAGTGAGTGTATTTATATTTTAATATGCATATACACACAATTATACATATACGTAAACCATGTAGATGCTAAGAAATGATGACTTATTTGTTACAAAATAAAGTAAAATTTTCATATAAACATACATCCGAAAACGCTTCATTTTCTGTCTGTTTAGGTTCTGGCGTAGAAATTATTTTCTCAGAAACGGATTAAATTTTTAAACGAAGTTTGGTACAAAAGTTTAATCGTCATTCTTTTTACTTCCTTGTACAAAGTAAAGGAAGTATTGTGATCGCGAAAAATCTCGGTTTTCAGATTTTTGCACGGTCCACCCGTGCAAGCACGGGCGAACGGCAACTCCGTGCGGAGCTGTCCCTCACCCCCACGATATTTCAGTTGCAGTATTCCCGACACCAACCCCGCCACAGTGTCGATGTCCACCGAAATTCGTAACATCGTTCCAACGATGGTCCCCACCTCGAGATGCCCAGCTTCGGCAGTACAGTCGCGGCGTTCCTCGTCCCACCGCGGGCACTGGAACATCACGTGTTCCGGTGTGTCTAACTCCCGACAGTAGGGGCAGAAGGGGTCTTCAGCTCTTCTTCGACCACACAGGTATGAACGAAAGACCCCATGACCGGTCAGGAATTGTGTCAGACAGAATCCCGTTCGCCAAACTTCCTCTCGGCCCACGGCTCAATGTGGGCGATCAAACGATGCGTCCACCTCCCTTTCCTGGATGCATCCCACCTGGCTTGCCAATTCCTGTAGACAGTTGTGTTGGCATTGTTCTTAGACACACTCTGATAGATTTGCGCACGAGCTGCCACCAGTTGCTGAAGTGTCGGCATCCCAGTCACCAGCATCACCGCCTCAGTCGAGGTAGAGGCGTATGCCGACGCCACCTTAAGAGCCATACGGCGCTGTACTCCCTCTAACAGTCTTCTGTTACGCCCTACCGCCATATTTCTCTTCCACTCTGGCGCGCCATAAAGAAGAATTGAGTTCGCCACATGCGCGAACATACGGTCCAACTCGAGGTACGAGGCCGTCCAACGTTCGATAGTAACTTAACCAAGTTCTTGACAGTCTGCCCAGCTTTCTCACTCACCGCCTGAATGTGACGAGTGAATGACCGACCGCCTATGGTCCAACCACACACCAAGATATTTGGCGGCCTCTCGTGACTGGACCATCGCTCCCTCCATCGAAATCGGGAAAGACATCATTCGCCGCCTTCCCGCCACTGAGACAAGTAGAGATTTATCGCAGGACAGATGGAATCTTACCCCGGCAATCCACTCACCAACCATCGCGATAGCGGAATTTCGTGGCGTGGGTCACCTATTCTTCGTTCTTTGCCTCTACCACCAGGGCTAAATCATCCGCGTAGGCGATAGGGATGACACCACGCGGGTATCGCAACCGGAGGACTTCATCGTACACGATATTCCATAGGTGGGGACTTAAAATGGAGCCCTGGGCTCCAGGCACTCCGCACGTGGACCGGAACCAGAGATCAGTGTCACCAAGCTTGTATATCAGCTTCCTATCGTTAGTCATCCAACATCCTCCTAAGATAGCCTCTCCTCCCCCTCTCAGCAACCGGATGATGGAGTCCCAGCTGAGGGAGTTAAAAGCATTAAAGACACCTAGGAGTATCACGACTGGAATCCTGCGCGTCCTCCAAGTGCCCAATCTTCATCACCGCGTCAGCTGCATCGACCGTCGACCGCCCTGGTCGAAGCCATATTGCCTCACGTGCAGCCTGCCGTTCACTATAATCTCCTCACGGAGCCTGGTATTGAGCAACCTCTCGAAAAGCTTCGTGAGATTATTAATAAGGCAGATGGGCCTATACGAAGTGTGCGCCTCCACCGTAACAGGTTTCTTTATCAAGACCAACGTCGACTACTTCCAATCTTCCGGAAAGGAACCGCAGTGCAACATGTTATTAAATACTCAGAGGACCTCCGCAGGTGCCTTCTTCACTAAGATGCAAACTACTTCGACCGGTATGCCATCTGGGCCGCGATTCTTGTGTAGTCTCATCCGTCTACTTGCCCGGACTAGCTCCTTGACGCGAAAGGGCGGTATGTCATCAACCACTATCTCTTCCCGCAGGAGGTCTTCCCCGTTCGGAAACAGCGCTCTCACACTGGCCCGCACCTGTTCCTCTGTCAGAACCGGCAGCGAATGGCCAAACCTCCCAGTCATAACTCGGTATCACCGGCCCCACGGGTTTCCGTCAACACTTTCGCACAGTTCCCCCCAACCTGTTCCCTCTTAACCTGTTTAATGGCATATCTGAGAGCCGCTCTGGCCGTTAGATACTCCCATCGTAAATCCTCGGAGGGTACAGGGTCCCGTCTTCTACTACGCTGGTAGGCCCTCCTCGTGACCCGTGAACGCTTGAGCAACCTATCGATTTCCATACTCCACCAATAAATGTGCCGTCACCTCGGTCGGATGTAAGTCACCCGAGAAAGCCTACACTCGTCCGCTACTATCTCTGCAAACTCCTCAGGAGACTCGACTCCGATCAGGCGGCCTCCAATCCTCTGGAAGAACTCGATGCAGTCTACCTTGGAGGTGACCATTCTCGCCAGAGGGTCAATTCTGTGACTTGTCAGGGAATAAAACATGATGAGCCTATGATCTGATAGACATTCCTCTTCCACCAACTACCAGACAATAGTCGCTAACACGATCTTCCGTAACAAATGCCAAGTTTATGGCTAATCTCGATTCTCGCCGTAGGAACGTGTCGCCTTCTCCGTTAATGCAGCTGAGACCCAGCAGATTCACCCGCTTACTCAGGTGAAGGCCCCTAATTGACGTTACTCGACCGGCAAATTCGGGGACTTGGTGTTTAAGTCCCCCACCACCAGTATACTCCTGCTCCAATTCCTGTTGACTTCATCACTTATATCGTCCAAGAAGGTAAGAAAATCCTCTATATCGGTGTTGGGCGAGTGGTAGCAGCTGTACATCACCAAGCCAGCGAGGTCAGCCCATACAAAGCCTCTCTCTAATCCCTAGCCGACCACTGGCACACTAGCCGATGGGAGCCCAATAGCCGCCCCGGAAGTTCGATCTACCATCCGGCGAGGTCCCCCCACCATCACCTTGTTTGGCTCAGATACCAGGATCACGTCTACCGCCTCTCGCTGAGCCACCTCCCAGCACAGGTCCATGGCCTGTCTACATCTGTTGCATTGAATTGGAGGAACCTCATTTCGTTGTCGGATATCCAATGGCTCGGTGGCTCTCCATACCACACAGCGCACAACACCTCTGTGCAACCTCTGTGCATTGATCTTGCCAGTGACCCAGTTTCTCACAGGTGAAGCATAAATCAGTTCTATCTGGTCCCAAGTAACGCGAAGCGACATGCCCAAGCACCGAAAACACCTGTCTTCCACCTGCCTGATGTACGCACAACTATGGATCCAGCCGATCTTGATGCGTTCATCCATCAGCTTCTTAGCCGCATGTTGGCTAGTAACGACCGTGGCATTTTTGTGTGTCCGTATGCCGACCTCACTGAAGTTATCTTGAACTCCTCTGAGTCTCCAATTACTTGCTTCCAGCATTCCGTATCTCCTGTTCAGAGGAGTCGTGTTCTAATTCCTGAATATGAACGATCGACCTTCTACCACCCCTCAATTTGTAAGTAACATGAAGATCAGTCACCTTACTACACAGTCTCTTTCAACCACTCTGCTTTCTGCACCTCTTTAATCCGGATGCAGAGCTCTTCTATAGTCCCCTTCCGGATTGAGAGGACCTCACCGGCGTCCTCCTTCGATACGGTGTCCTTGAATGTTTTCAGCAATTCAGCGTATGTCTTACCAGCCGCTTTTACTACAATCGTGCGGCTCTCAATCACTGCCGGGATCGATCTCTTGATCCCCGGGACCTTAACTTCTGAAGCGGCAGCACTCTGTTGGGGAGGGAGAAGAACGCTCACCGGGTCCTCTGCTCTCCCGAAGACGTACAAGACCAGCCATTCAATGCCGTGTCCAACTTTGCCCCCCGGCAGTAAAAACACGGGAGCCGACGACTCCCTTTGAATATTCCGCAGGTACCGCAGAATAATTCTTAGCGAGGCCTGCTCCTCAGCAGCCGAATCAAAGTATAGGCAAAACAACGCCTTGATGATAGGAAATTTAGTTTATAAGAACTACTTTCCTGACTTCATAGCTTTTTATAATTATGCTGTAAAAGAAAAGTATGGTTATCGGTTATAAAATGGGTGTGAATTTTTTTTCATTCCTCGATGTTTCATGACCCAGGAAACCAAAAAAACAAAAAAGTGGAGTAATTTTTGTACATGAACACTTATATACGTGTGTTGGCGTGTTTGAAGCTTAATAACTTTTGACTGGATGAACTGATTTTGATGAAATTCGACACAGAGACTCGTGTACATGGACCCATTTTGTTACCAGTTAAAAAAAAAAGTTGCCCCCAAATTCTTCCCTCCCCCAAAAATCGAAAAAAGCTATCGTTTTATTTATTGCATATTTTTTTATCGAGTTGTTTTTAGTCTTCGTAAGTGCAGTAGTAGTGCAAGTACTCCAAAAAGAAATACTTTGGGGGCAATATTGTGGGTGGGGGAGTCGATCAAATTGTAAAAATTTTGATTTTTTTAACTGTTTTCGTGTATCATTATTTTTTCCATTATATAAGAATAACCAATGTCAGGGAAGTATAAAAACTTAGATATCAGTTTTTATTTTTAATAAAAAATCACTTCATAAAGTTTGAAGCTATAGTTATAAACAATATAAAATTACTTTAATACTGAGGTCTTCGTAATGTAGAGTATGTATAAAAAAAATTCCACGAACTGCCGTTTACATTATAAACAAGAATAGATTTATTTTACTTCGTATAAAGATATAAATGATCTTTAAATATTTATATAGATTATCTTAGAAAAATTTCTATCAGAAAAAATTGTGTTATTTATCTTTATAATCTGTATATTAAATGCCTCAATAAAAATTTGAAATTCTATTTCGGCCAAAACACCTTCACCCCTTTTTCCAATTTTTACTCGTCCTTGTTTACGAACTTTGAAGAAAATCAGTAGTAGGCGGGGTCCAGAGTTATAAGACCAAATAGTGGCCAACATACTCGTACATACGTTTATACGCTCAAATTTCCGTGTGACAGAAATACATTTTTCGGACTTGTAAGAATTGGAATAATTTTGTTCTCACATTATTTACAGTTTACTTAAATCTTGTTTTTTTTTTGTAAAAAAAAATTAAGTTCTTTCCTAAGGCAAAGAACTTAAAAGAGACCAGTTTTTAAATTATTTTTGATTGATCTATATACCGTACTGTACCGTACTAGTTGCAACTACTATAGCAGCACATATATCTGCGGCCGGTGTTAATATATTTTGCTTATCTTCGGCCATTATACATTTACTTTCGAAAGAAAAGTGTTAAGCTAGCACTTTTTTTAACAAGCACAGTAGTAGCTTTTAGTGAATATTATTACATAATGGATTCAATAATTCTGCCTCTCTGCAGCAATTAACTTGGACAAGGATTTTCAAAGAAAATAACTGTTCAAGTTAAAGGTTCTAAAGACCTTTTTTGAAACGACAAACTATCCCGAATTTTGTTTTTAAATAAGATAATTGAAACGAAAATTGCGGCATAGTAATGTTATTGAATTACAAATTATTTTTCTTATTAAATATTACTGGTTGAAGTCTAAAAATGAGATTCGTAAAGATGCGCAGTAGTTTACCTGAAATATCTAAAGTAGTGTTGGCTCTGCTAATAACATTACAGTGTTGGGAATATCGGACCGGGATAGGATGTCTTAAATAAGTAGCAAGAAGCCGATCCAGCAATCTATTTCCATCCTGCGCGTCAGCTGAGCTTTCTAAACTTTGACGAATAATAATATATTGTTTTAAAATTAAATAATTTTCATCACCACTTTATGGAAATAATTAGCAAGCTGATCGAACTGTATCCTTCTTTTCTTTTAAAATAACATCAGTGATAATCAAGCTTTTGTTTCTTAATTTCCTTTTTCACCTCTTTGTGGATCTTATCCTTAGTAATTGTAAATAACTAAAATAAGACTGCCACTTCTTAGTCTAGTTTTTCACCACAAAACTTTCAATCTGTTCCAGTGTACTCTTTATATTCCGAACGATTTTTCAGTTGTTGGAACGATGTTTGCTTCTCCAATCTGATTATTTTGTATCTTTAACTATATATCTTTAACTTTATTAAATTCTTTAGCCGCAAATATTTTGTAAGTGTAGATAGAGCTGTGCGATTTAAACTAATGTATGTATACGATACAGTTAATGAGTTTTGTATTACAAAATACTATACTTACTGAACAAATGATTCTCTTTTAGCGTCTCCCAAATAATTATTACGATAGTCTACAGTTTTTTTCACATTTTTTTTAAACATTTAATATCGTTCCTTGTGGCGTGCTTAACAAACGTAAAATGTTTCTTAGATATGTTGCAATGTTAAAAAGTTGAATATTAAAGAATAAAGAAATCGGTAATAAATTGTTTTTATTTAACAGTGAAAAGGATTTTAAGAATTTAATGCATACAAAACGGCTACAGAATAACCATGTATACAAATAACCACGTATCGTAAAGGCTAAAATATAAACAGAACAGCTGTACTTCTAGTATTGAACACATACGTAAAACTGTTGAGTATGCCGTAAGTAATTACTGTATTGTAAAACTACAAATTAATTTTTTATAGCGTGTTCTGTACTGTGTAACAAACTATGCAATATTCAGTTTTAGTTATTTTCATGAAAAAAGTGCGCTGTACCATCGAGTTTATTTCAATAGGTAATTGGCGATTAAAAATGTTATGTTGTCAGGTTAGTACATATTTTTTATCAGTAACTTTATGAGTTGATGTTGCGGTCACAATTTTTTGCAGCGGGTATAATCGATCATTTATAGAATTTATTTTCTTATTTACTGATGCACTTACTAATATTCTGAAGATTTTATATTTAAAAATTTATATTATTTAAATTTAAATAAATTAAATTTAAATTATATTATTTATATTAGAAAACAATGACGGTTTTGTTTATTTTATTATTTATTATTAAAAAAACTATTTAAAAAAAAATATATCGGTTTAAGATTCTTGTAAAATAATTTTATTATACTTTCTTTTTTTTTTGTCTTCAGTCATTTGACTGGTTTGATGCAGCTCTCCAAGATTCCCAATCTAGTGCTAGTCGTTTCATTTCAGTATACCCTCTACATCCTACATCCCTAACAATTTCTTTTACATATTCCAAACGTGGCCTGCCTACATAATTTTTCCCTTCTACCTGTCCTTCCAATATTAAAGCGACTATTCCAGGATGCCTTAGTATGTGGCCTATAAGTCTGTCTCTTCTTTTAACTATATTTTTCCAAATGCTTCTTTCTTCATCTATTTGCCGCAATACCTCTTCATTTGTCACTTTATCCACCCGTCTGATTTTTAACATTCTTCTGTAGCACCACATTTCAAAAGCTTCTAATCTTTTCTTCTCAGATACTCCGATTGTCCAAGTTTCACTTCCATATAAAGCGACGCTCCAAACATACACTTTCAAAAATCTTTTCCTGACATTTAAATTAATTTTTGATGTAAAAAAATTATATTTCTTACTTAATTCTCGTTTAGCTTATGCTATTCAGCATTTTATATCGCTCCTGCTTCATCCATTTTTAGTAATTCTACTTCCCAAATAACAAAATTCTTCTACCTCCATAATCTTTTCTCCTCCTATTTTCACATTCAGTGGTCCATCTTTGTTATTTCTACTATATTTCTTTACTTTTGTTTTGTTCTTGTTTATTTTAATGCGATAGTTCTTGCGTAGGACTTCATCTATGCCGTTCATTGTTTCTTTTAAATCCTTTTTACTCTCGGCTAAAATTACTATATCATCAGCAAATCGTAGCATCTTTATCTTTTCACCTTGTACTGTTACTCCGAATCTAAATTGTTCTTTAACATCATTAACTGCTAGTTCCATGTAAAGATTAAAAAGTAACGGAGATAGGGAACATCCTTGTCGGACTCCCTTTCTTATTACGGCTTCTTTCTTATGTTCTTCAATTGTAACTGTTGCTGTTTGGTTCCTGTACATGTTAGCAATTGTTCTTCTATCTCTGTATTTGAACCCTAATTTTTTTAAAATGCTGAACATTTTATTCCAGTCTACGTTATCGAATGCCTTTTCTAGGTCTATAAACGCCAAGTATGTTGGTTTGTTTTTCTTTAATCTTCCTTCTACTATTAATCTGAGGCCTAAAATTGCTTCCCTTGTCCCTATACTTTTGCTGAAACCAAATTGGTCTTCTCCTAACACCTCCTCCACTCTCCTCTCAATTCTTCTGTATAGAATTCTAGTTAAGATTTTTGATGCATGACTAGTTAAACTAATTGTTCTGTATTCTTCACATTTATCTGCCCCTGCTTTCTTTGCTATCATTACTAGAACACTTTTTTTGAAGTCTGACGGAAATTCCCCTTTTTCATAAATATTACACACCAGTTTGTATAATCTATCAATCGCTTCCTTACCTGCACTGCGCAGTAATTCTACAGGTATTCCGTCTATTCCAGGAGCCTTTCTGCCATTTAAATCTTTTAATGCTCTCTTAAATTCAGATCTCAGTATTGTTTCTCCCATTTCATCCTCCTCAACTTCCTCTTCTTCCTCTATAATACCATTTTCTAATTCATTTCCTCCGTATAACTCTTCAATATATTCCAGCCATCTATCGACTTTACCATTCGTATTATATATTGGTGTACCATCTTTGTTTAACACATTATTAGATTTTAATTTATGTACCCCAACATTTTCCTTAACTTTTCTGTATGCTCCGCCTATTTTACCAATGTTCATTTCTCTTTCCACTTCTGAACACTTTTCTTTAATCCACTCTTCTTTCGCCAGTTGCACTTCCTGTTTATAGCATTTCTTAATTGCCGATAGTTCCTTTTACTTTCTTCATCACTAGCATTCTTATATTTTCTATGTTCATCCATCAGCTGCAATATATCGTCTGAAACCCAAGGTTTTCTACCAGTTCTCTTTATTCCGCCTAAGTTTGCTTCTGCTGATTTAACAATTTCCTTTTTAACATTCTCGCATTCTTCTTCTACATTTTCTACCTTATCTTTTTTACTCAGACCTCTTGCGATGTCCTCCTCAAAAATCTTCTTTACCTCCTCTTCCTCAAGCTTCTCTAAATTCCACCGATTCATCTGACACCTTTTCTTCAGGTTTTTAAACCCCAATCTACATTTCATTATCACCAAATTATGGTCGCTATCAATGTCTGCTCCAGGGTAAGTTTTGCAGTCAAAGAGTTGATTTCTAAATCTTTGCTTAACCATGATATAATCTATCTGATACTTTGCAATATCGCCTGGCTTTTTCCAAATGTATATTCTTGTATTATGATTTTTAAATTGGGTGTTGGCAATTACTAAATTATACTTCGTGCAAAACTCTATAAGTCGGTCCCCTCTTTCATTCCTTTTGCCTAGCCCGTATTCACCCACTATATTTCCTTCCTTGCCTTTTCCAATGCTTGCATTCCAATCTCCAACTATTATTAAATTTTCATCTCCTTTTACGTGTTTAATTACTTCATCAATCTCTTCGTATACACACTCTACCTCATCATCATCATCATGGGCGCTTGTAGGCATATAGACGTTAACAATCGTTATCGGTTTAGGTTTTGATTTTATCCTTATTACAATGATTCTATCGCTATGCGTCTTGAAATACTCCACTCTCCTCCCTATCTTCTTGTTCATTACGAAACCTACTCCTGCCTGCCCATTATTTGACGCTGAGTTAATTACTTTAAAATTACCCGACCAAAAGTCGCCTTCCTCTTCCCACCGAACCTCACTAATTCCTACTATATCCACCTTCATCCTACCCATTTCCCTTTTTAAATTTTCTAGCCTACCAACCTTTTTCAAGCTTCAACATTCCTCGCTCCGACTCGTAGAATGTTATTTTTTAGTTTTCTGGTGACCCCTTCCTTAGTAGTCCCCACCCGGAGATCCGAACGGGGGACTATTTTACCTTCAGAATATTTTACCAAGGAAGGCGCCTCCATTATTGTTGAGTGAAAATGCAGAGAGCCATATTTTCTTGGAAAAAAAAACAGCTGAAGTTTTACACTGCTTTCAGCTTCGCAGTACTCAGAGGACTGTATGATGTTGATATGGCCGTTTAAGTTATTGTGACTCACGCCCTTAACAACTACTGAAAGAGCTGCTGCCCTCTTTCAGGAATCATTCCTTAGTCTGGCTCTCAACAGATACCTCTCCGATATGGTTGCACCTTCGGTCCAGCTACTCTGTATCCTTGAGCACTCAAGCCCCTTCACGAACGGCTAGGTCTCATGATTCATAGAGGGATTTTATTATACAACGACACTTATTTTAAATCGAAGACCTTTTTCTTTGAAATCTAATGTAATTTTTTTTTATCTTACTTCGTGTTCTTCCAAACCCTTCCACAATAATTACAGTTGGAAAATATCTACCCGTTAAAAGTTAGATTCTTTCGAATTAGTTTTTTTTTTAATGCGATGTATCTTCGGTCAGGATGACCTTTTTCTACGCTAGAAAAAAAATTACCAGTTATTTTTTTAAAGTTATATTTGTAGTCAAATACGTTTTAATCCTTTTTCGATTTATTTTTTAATGACACGTAAGGAGAGAGAAAGAGAACGTTTAGGTGTTCTGATACTCTAAAATTTCAATACAGCTGCAGTTAAAATTATTATTAAACATATTCAATCTATTTGTTTTAACGATCTGGAATATTATAATCGAGTTTATGAAAATTTGAAGAAATGTTATTAAAAATAATGATGATGAAAATTCTTTTAACAAATCATCAGCGATAAATAAATCATTTTCACCAGCGGTCACCGATAAACAAAATATATGAAGAGGGCATTTTAAATTAAAACAAATGTAAATTAAATTACCGAAAATTATTTAAAGAAATGTTTCGAAATTCGTGTTGAAAAAGTAAAATGTTAAAAGATTCTGCTTTTAAGAGTTTAAAAACAGAGTCTAAAACCTAATAGACCAATATAAAGGTATACATAAAAAAAAATCGCTGTAGATGCAATAATTTTATTCAGGTTAAAAGATTACCATAGACGAATTTAAACGTATTCATTTTCTCGAATAGTGAGAAAGCTGACACTTGGCATAATTATTTGTTAAGGCACCCTTAGAAAAAAGCTAATCTATTATTTTTAAATTTTCTATGATACAGCTGCTTACGAAATTAGATTTGTAAATTTTAGCTGTCCTACTCTTACTTATATATATATATGAGATAATTATTTAGAATTAATTTTTTTATGAGAATTTTAATTAGATTAGTCGTACTATATTAATGTGCACTTGATTATGTTTAATTCATTACTAAAAGTCATAAAATTTATTACTTAAAGTTTAACGTGTTTCGAAGGAACTTTATTTTACACGTTTTGAATGTATACCTTCAGTTATTAGCTATCAAATTAACGACTTGGAGGACAATTAAAGAATGATTTATTTTATTATTAAAACAAACAGTTTTGGTAAGAAAAAATAAATCTCAGTAAAAATATTTCACTGATATTCATTCAGAAACTAACATAAGTCTATAAAGACTATCTCAAAATGAGCTGACATTTTAATCTTTTAATAAAACACATTTTTATTTCATAATTGATAATATTTTTGCTTTCTTAGAAAGTTTTGCCTGATACAAAACATCTAGCAAATGAGTGCCCCGGGCTTGACTGCACATGAAAATTTTGACAAAATTTTCCAAAACATGTTGACATAATTTCTGGGAAATATCAAAAACCTTGTGTTGAATTTCTTCTACGAGGTCCTCGATTGTTTGTTGTTTATTGATATACACTTTTCTTTAGATAGCCTCAAAGAAAAATAGTCTAATGATCTTGACAGCCGACTCACATTACCTCTCTGCGAAATAACACGACCATTAGATTTTTCTTGTAATAACTGCACGGTTTCTTCGGCAGTGTGGTATGTTGCACCGTCTTGTTGAAACCACATGTTTTCCACGTTCATATCATTATTCTTAGGCCATAAAATGTTTGAAATCATCTCACGATATCGAACTCCATTGACCGGAACGGCATCTCCTTTTATTTTGGAAGAAGTTACGTCCAATCAATCCCCCAACCCAAAATCTGCACCAAACCGTGACCCGTCAAGGATGCATAGGAAGTTCTTCAATATTTTTTTAATTTTCTGATCCCAAATTCGACAATTTTGTTTATCGACAAAGCAGATATTGATGTGCTTCATCGCTAAAAATTTTTTTTTTGAGAACCCCTTACCAACTCGTGATGTTATTTTTACAATTTCTACGCGTTGTTCAAGCGTGTATTTTTCCACACTTTGACCTCAGTGTAGCAAATTTCTATTTTTTTTTTTTTTTTTTTTTTTTTTATATTCCCACCTACTCCTCTGGAACGGATCTACAATCAAGTTTGACTCGCGCCAGAGGAGTGTCCTTTACTCTAGCTCGCCTCCCCGCCCGCCGGCTGTATGTCCGGCACGGCAGGTCAGTTCACCGGTTAGCTCTTTTATTTCGTAGGTGGAAATTCCACCTACGACAAGCCGTCATCAGCGAGCGGTTTCTTCTTGACGAGCTTCCTCATCTTTCTTCTTTATAACTGCGGTTATAAACGACGAGATCACATTAAAGTTATCCTCGTTAAGTAGCATTTTATCCACCACATTCTCCGTAGATAATGGCCCTATACGTCTTACACAGGATTGCCTGCTTTCAGTCCAACGGTTACATTCAAATACTACATGTTGAGGGGAATCATAAGCCCCACAGTAAGGACAGTTGTTGTTATCTACCCTTAGTCTCGCACATAAATATGACCTGAACGACCCAT
Source organism: Lycorma delicatula (assembly GCF_047948215.1). Classification (NCBI taxonomy): domain Eukaryota; kingdom Metazoa; phylum Arthropoda; class Insecta; order Hemiptera; family Fulgoridae; genus Lycorma; species Lycorma delicatula. Next base: position 200,804,834 of record NC_134458.1, on the reverse strand, counting down.
GCCCTGTAAAAAATTGCGTTATCCAGTAATTTATGTCCCCGAACTTCCTTTCTATCCACGGTCGGATCAAAGGTATCAAACGATGTGTCCATCGTCCCGTGTTGGCTACATCCCAACGATGTTGCCAATTACGCAGCATCTCTTCACATGCTTCATTAGAAGGTTGTCCGCGTGCTATATTCACTCGCATCTCCGCCAGTTGTTTAAGCGGAGGAACTCCTGCAATTACGAGTACTGCCTCGGTGGAGACTGAAGAATATGCGCATATCACTCTTAAGCCCATGCGCCGTTGAATTCCTTCAAGGGCTCTTCTGTTCTTGTCGGCACGCAGAGCTCTTTCCCAGACTTGTATACCGTAAAGTAAGATGGAATTAACTACGTGAGCGTAAATCTTACGCTTCGCAGTTCTGGATCCTGTCATATTACCGAGTAATCTGCTAAGATTTTTGACCGTGCATTCAGCTCGTTTACGTATTTCATTCACGTGTGCCGTAAAACTCCTCCTCTTGTCAAGCCAGATCCCTAAATATTTGGCTGAAGTCTGTTGCTGGACAAGATTACCCCCTACTCGAATTAGGATGTCAGATATTCTCCTACGACCTGTCATGACTACGTATTTTGTTTTACCATGCGAAAGTTTTAAGCCTTTAGTAGACATCCAGACTTCTGCCATTCGTATCGCTGCGTTTGCCTTCTCCGATACCTCTAGTTCAGTTTTTCCAGTAACAACCAAGGCCAGGTCGTCAGCAAAAGCCACTGGGAAAACACCCAGAGGATAACTCAGCCCGAGAATTCCGTCATAGACCAGGTTCCAAAGGAGTGGCCCCAAGACAGAGTCTTGAGGCACTCCACACGTCACTTTGAAGCGGAAGCAGGATCTACCCTGGTGACAAACAACAAACCTATCCTGCAGGTAATTCTGGATAATTCTTCTTAGGTATCCAGGAATATCCTTATCTCTCAACGCTTGTAGGATCGCATCCCATTTCAGCGAATTAAAAGCATTGCTCACATCAAGCAATATCACAATTGGTATCTTCCTGGTGCGCCAAGTACCCGATGCCGCTTCGTCCACCAGACGCATAACTGTCTTAGCAAATTTCTATTTTAAAATTATCTATTTTACGGTATGAAACTATCCCTGGCCTAAGGCCCTCCGGGGGATAACTCAAAAAGTTAAATGAAACAGATACATTAGTGGTACGTCATTTTAAAGGGCATTGAAAATCACAAATTTTAATTAAAAAGGAAATTTCGGGTTATGACAGTTCTCCAAAATAGCGATCATTTAATATATTTTTACTACTAATTCCGAAAGTGACCAGTACCTCTATAATAACTTCGAGAAAAAAATATTTAACGTCTTGTTCACCGAAAACTGAGATTTTTTTAATATTTTCAGTTCATTATTAATTATTTATTTAAAATTAGTGTATTAATTTTCTAAACAATTTTCTTTAGTGAATTACACTTATTTTCCGCAATAGGCTTGTCGTTAAAAAAATCCCCTTTCAGAGATATCTGGTTCTATATGAAACTATGTTTTAAGTACGTACAGTAATTAAATTCACGGAAAAAAATTATATGTATTTTTTTAATCTTGTTACACACAAAATAAAAATTTGTTTGCTAATTTTTTTTCCACATTTTTGAGCATTTACTTAAGAAGTTCTTCTGAATGTTGTTATGAAAAATATTTAATGACCGTCATTTCGGTTACGGTTGTCGTAGTTCAAAATTATTTGCTTCAAATTTTTTGTTTTGCAATGCTCTTTAGAGTGACTTGTCACACCCTACCTATTCTATTTAAAATTTTGATTGCCCCCATATGGGGAACACCCTATGGAGTTCGGTGTTTAGGTATTGAAGATGGCTTTGCGGTAGAAACGTTTGCTAAATTTTATTTTTTACTTTTAACTTTTGAAAAATTATTTAAGATTTTACATATTTTATTAACATTTTATATATTTAACTTGTGCATTGTCGTGTGTATTATTCGTTTGATTCGATTTTATTTTTTCAGAGCTCGGTTGGTTCTTCTATTAATTTATTTTAAAAAATTCGACCGATATTTTAATCAACATTTTTATTTTAAAATAAAAAATATACTCGTACATTTATTTCCTTTAAAAGATGTAGACGTAAAATAATTAATTTTTCATCGCCCACAATCAATATTAGTCAATTATTAATTCAATACCAATATTACGATTTAAAATAGTCTATTGCATCAGAAAAAAATTGTAGAAGGGAAAAGGGAATTTTAAATGCGTAAATACTGCGTAAATTAATATTTAATTTAACCTATTCTAGCATACCTGATGACAAAGAAAAAAATATTACTACTAAACGCATTACACTCAACGATTATATGAAATAATTTTCTCAATAAAATCGATTAATATCAGTTCATGGTATCGATACAGGTTGCATCTGTTATGTACAACGTTATTAATCTGAATGATTTTTTTCATATCATCATTTATCTCATCTTGTTCGTTAAAATACGTGTGTAAAACCACGTACTAAGACGTAATGACGACCTTTGTTATTGTTTTTTAATTTCATTCTCTTCTTTAAGGTTTTTTTTTTAAATTGATTATTACCTTAGTCAGCAACATTTCATCTCATGTTTCTTTCATTTGTTGCTGATCATTAAAATTCTTCGAACTTGAATCGCACTAATAATTTTTAAGTTATGATATTAATTAGACCGATTTACTGGACAACAAAATTCCAGGAAACTAAAACGTGTATATAAATACTTTTCTTTATGCGATACCTTTGTTTCTTGACAGATAAAAAAATAATGGTGAAAAGAGGTTAAAAAAGAAGTTGTTACCCTATAATTATTAATTTAAATAGAAATATTTATGACTGGGTCATTGTCTTTAAATAGTTGTGGACTTTAATAAACGAAAAACATAAAACTAAAAAAAAAATTGCTCTTAAACAGAATGTAATGATATTTAATTATATGATATTTATAAGTCGTAAATCATCCTTAAACACTCAAAAATAAAAATATATAAAATTGCTATATAAAACGGGGAGTCAAGAAATAAATTATGCAAAAACTATTAATATTTGAAAATAGTGTTTTCTAGTAGACTTTTGGATAAATGTAAGATAGAAAAACCGGATCGTAGCGTATAAGAAACAACAGGTAGGTCGAGTGAGTTATATCAGAAGCCCTCTTTAACCCAATGGTTAAGTCTAAAATTATAATAAGAGCGTGGTTGTTGTAAGACCTCGTGAGAATAAATGCATTATGGAAGCTTATGAAGTAAAATATGAGTAGTGTTAGACCAAGAATGAAATGGGATTCTCGGGATACAGAGATATTTCATGGAGTATACTCGTATATTTGAGTAAGCGAGTGGCATGTTACTGCAAAGAGATGTAGAAGAATGTCGGAGGTCGGTGGAGGAAGTCAAAGAAAGCAAGGTTTGTGAGGAACTCGGAATAGTCGTCAAAGATCTACTCAATGGGATTTTTGGTAGTACAAGGTTAATTATTTAAAAGTGACAGATTACATTTTTTTTCATTTTCTCATGTTTGCATTGCACTAGTGAATTATAAAAAAAAATAAATAAATTATTGTTACAAAGTTCTCAACTACGTTGTTTTTATTAATTTTCTTCTGATAAAAATCTTCTTGATGGATGTCAACATAAAGTATAGAAGAGGGTTCAGAAGATGCTCCGCTCAAGAGAAAAATTATTTTTATGTTAGCGTTTTCAATAACAAACACATATTTATATTTCTTTCCTTGAAGAAATTAATCTTTCGTTTTTCCTTCAGTTGACGTCCGTTTGAACGGTTTAAGGTTCGGTAATGGGATTATCACATACCGCACGATTGGATAAACAGATAAGATTATTCCAGATGAAAGTCTATCATTTGTAGTTTTTTAGTTTTTTTAGAAACATTAGTACTTGTTGCTCATTTATATATAGGGGTCCGAGAAGTCCTCCGCCGTAACCGAAATCATAGTATTTGTTCAATATGTCAAATTCCAGATAGGTCTGTAGCCAGAATTTCAGGTTGTTTAACTCCCTGGGCCATAATGATTGTCTATGGTATGGCATTGGTCCTCAGCTCTGGTGCATAGGTGCATAGGTGGTCCCACGTCGCGAATCTTCTTACTAACACCCGTGACTTTAGATAGACTCAGAATGAAACGTACAACCCACCGGGTTGGTCTAGTGGTGAACGCGTCTTCCCAAATCAGCTGATTTGGAACTCGAGAGTTCCAGCGTTCAAGACCTAGTAAAGTCAGTTATTTTTACACGGATTTGAATACTAGATCTTGGATACCAGTGTTCTTTGATGGTTGGGTTTTAATTAACCACACATCTCAGGAATGGTCAAACTGAGACTGTGCAAGACTACACTTCATTTAAACTCATTCATATCATCCTCAATCATCCTCTGAATTATTATCTGAAAGGTAATAACCGGAGGCTAAACAGGAAAAAGAAAGAGAGAATGAAACGCCCACTGGATTCAAATCTGGTGACCGTGGAACCTGTCAACAAATCCTCTGCGACCAATCCATTGTTCAGGAGAAGTTTCATCCAGCTAGGCCCGGGGCACTCGCGTCATGTGGTGGGGTATCTCGTCTTGCATGCACTGTCTCTCTTGATAACCAATTTGAACATCAGCCAGTCATTGAACATTTACAGGTATTTTTTGCCCTGTGCATTTTCTTGGAAGTTCACATTCTCCTCTATCCTGTCCAATACCACCCACTCATTTCCATCCTACGATCAGGATCATCTTCAGTTAATTGTTGCAGGAGTTGGAACTCTTAAGGTTGAAATGTTTCCTTCCTTAAGATATCGTGGACAGTGGGTCCAGGAACGTTCTATTCCTGGCCGGTTTGCCAGATCTATTTCTTTGCATAACCTTGCCAATAACAATTTCTTGTACTACGTTATCAGTCCGTGACCTTATCGATCGGGGTAAATCGTCCTCCTAAACTTATTAAATAATCTTCCCACAGTGTTGTTTGATATCGGTTGGCGTTTGGAATGAAGTTGATTAAACTCATTACTACCATCACGAAGTGGAAAACGTTCATTGGCCTTCCCGATTTCGGAAGTGTAACTTTCTCCCAGATCGGAAGAGAATGTTGGCGGTTGTTCTGCGTCGTTAATCAAGTAGAGGTTCCTGGCTTCAACAAACCGTTCGAGACCAGCGCCGCTGGGGTCAGTGAGTGGTGAACCCCAGGCGGAAGACTTGGCGTTAGCGTCTAGAGTAATCAGCATTCTGATGCCCGGAAAATTGTCCAGAATCCTGCTCGCCAGCAAGTCATCGATACTCCATCCAAGCTGGAAGTATCCGATACCAGTACGACATCGAGCGTACCCCTCGTGATTCTTACAATGATGAATTGCTCATTAGACCAATTGGGCAACCAGAACACACCCAACGAATTCATATAAAATGTACAGTAGCCGCCAGGTAACGGTGAGCTAGGACGATCAGCCAGCACGTCACTGCTATATTACCTTTCTCTGAAACATTGGCACACCGTGATTAGTCATCTCTTTGTAGCATAAACTTGTTGCAACTTATGTCGAGTAGTAATCGTCGCCACTCCGAGCTCGCTTATTTGGCGGCGACTGTAATAACCCTACACGTAATCGGATACTTATAAGCAAAATTTTTATGAAACTTTGCTAACATTTTCCAGCTGTTGACAAAATTTTGAAGTATTATGAAAACTTCGACTGCTGCAGTTTTTTTTAACGAAAGTCTAAACTTGGGTACGAACAATTAGAATTTTATAACAAAGTAATAAAAAATAACAATTTTCGATGTTTTCTTGAATTTCTGAAAACTTAATTCTTCGTTTTTTTACTGTTTAAACTAGTTTTTAACAAAGAATAGTATACAAACCTAGCAAGCTTTAAATCGGTAGTATTAAGTTTTTATCCCCCGAACTGTAATAACTTAAACGTATTCATTATGCATATTTAACTGAAATTACCTTAATCGTTCTTTTTTTACAGGGAGAAAAAATTAACTTACCGTTTAAAACACATTAATTTCTTTAAAATATAATCGGATGGAAGTTATTGTGCCTCGTTTCAATATTAATAACAGACTTTCATTTCGGTATTTTATAGGGGAAAAGATTATTTTTAAAACAAGCATTAATGAATATAATTTTTTTAAATTTATTTTTATTTTTTAACCAAAAAAAATGTTGATAATCAACAGTACAGTGTTGTCCGTATTTTTTAAAAAATATATTTTATTGTATTAATAGGTATGCTACATCAGATTTTCTTTTTTACAATGTCGAATAGTTTTGAATAAAATTAAATATTATAAATAATAAAAAATGATAATAATATAAAGGAGGACAAAAGCAGAAAATGTTAACGAGTGATAAAAGAAATTATGTGTTTATCTTTCTTCTTTTTTTCACTTTTATCATATCAGAAAGCCGATTAGATGAGTATGTCAGTGCCAAGGTCAAATAGAATAAAGGTGAATGACCGTCAGTGCTATTGTTCTATCGCCGATGCCACTCGCTTACTACTATTACTGCTCTCGGTTCATGCCTTCTGCTACTTCGACTGTCGCGAACTTTCCCCACTCTTTCTGCTTGTTCTGGACTAATCATTTATTTTTTATTTTTAACCGTTCCATCACATCTTCCTACTATTACCCCCCCCCCCCCATCTGCAGTATATAAATAACTATATTTAAAATAAAATTGTTGTTAATATTGATAACGCGTTCGTATTTATTTTTCAAATAGAGATGATATTTGATAAAAAAAATTAAATCGATATAGGTGGAATTATTAAAAATATGTGATTTTAAATCTTCGACTGAAAATTAGCCGTAATTAAAGAATTAATAACATGATGTTAATATTGAATGCTGATTATTGATTCTATCTTATTTTAAATAATATTTCATAAAAAAGATAAGGATTCTTGAATCGTTTCTGAAACAGGAAGAAAGCTTGGAAGCGGGAATTAATGAAAAATGATGTATACGTGAAATTCAGTTTATTTTCTTCGTCTATTACAGTACGTAACAAAGAAAGTATTTCATTATATCAAAAATTCACCTCCTCCATATTTTTGTGTCCTTTGAAATTAATTCCTTTGAATAAAAAAAAATAAAAGTTTAAAACAAACCTGTATAAGAATAAGTTATATGAATAATAAGTCCTTATTTTTTGTTTTTATATTTCAGAAATGGTATTTAACTACTTCTGAAATTTAGTGTAGTAGTTAACGTATTAAAAGGATAAATTTTATTAAATTAAAAGAGAAACAACAACAAAGAACAAATGAAGAACGGGAAAATATCGAGACCGTGCTACGTTTCAAATAAATCGGCTCCTGTACCTTATGAAGATTTACCCCTACTTTTTTTTGACGTCGACCGATCTTCATCTAAGGTTTAAACGTACTTTCTCTCCGATATTAAAGCAAGAGTTTTAATTTTTTTAACGGCTTCGACTTAACTACTTGAAATGTCATTTTTCTATATAGAGTTATCAAAGCGAAAACAGATTTCCATCTTTATCAGAATGTCGGAAGGTTTTGAAACACTTTATATTTTATTTCTTATTTTTATTTTTTTTTGTTTTTACTGTTAAATAAAAATAAAATAGTGAAAAATGCTGAAAGGCTGGTTACAAAAATTTTACTTACGATTAAAAACTGGATTGTCATTTGATCGTCAGTTATCATTAATAGTGGCTAGATACTGAGAAGAAAGATATAAAAAAATAATTAATATGTATTATAATAAAGTCGTAATAAAAATTTATTAAATAAATATTAATTTATTAATCTTAAAAAAAAAAAACTAAAATAATAATCGACATCCAGAACTTAGTGTAAAATTTAGAAATAGGTGGTCGGAAATAGGTGGTCCTATTGAGAAAACAGGACATTTTTAAATATCTATGGGAATGGATCGTCTGAAATCTGCTGGAAAAACTCGCAATCGAATCCAGAACACAGAAGATGGAACACGCATTCTAATCGATTTAAGACATTAACGATAAAACAGTCACTCTCTTGGAATACTAGAATTATAAACATTAAAACACAGTAATAAAAACCAGAAGCCTTGTACATAACAGTAACATTAGCGCTGAATAACAAAGGAATAATGAATAATAAGAAAAGAAGGAAAGAAAGATCATTAGGAAAATATTTGGTCAGAAATTAAAAAAAAAAAACAAACCTAATTAATTTTCATTAAAAATCTGTACAATAATACAGAAAAACTTTCAGACGCGATGAGAAAAAGAAAAATTAGTTTTTGCAGTTATCTCTCCAAAATGATATAACAGATTCACAAAACAACATTTTTAATTCAGAATAGAATTACAGAAAAATAAAGAGTAAATGATTCAAACCGATTCAAGATCTAGTAGAAATAAGCGTAATAGAAGAAACCATTAAATATAGAAACAAACTAAGAAAAATATTAAAAAAATGAAAATCAAAGATTCCAGGGGAAACTTACGTCAAAACGTGGACAAAACAGAACAAAATAAGAGCCGTGTCCGAGAAAATGAAAGCTTCTTGGGAAAAGAGAAAAGAACGTAGAACACAAAAGAAGTAATTGATTTAACATACCCTTAAGGTGGATGATTAGGGGGATGTACTAAATAACACTTTTGTTCACGATACACATTAGTTTTATTTTGATGTTAAAAATTCTCGATTCGTAGTTTATATAATTATTGTTTAATTTTCTAATTAATAGTTATTTTAATTTCTTCATCATAATTTTTCCATTTTATTTATTTATTGTTTCTTGAAACGCTTTGAAGCGTATTACTCTATATTTCAGCAGCTACTGGTAAGATCATAGTAATTTAATTTTTTATAACTACTTTCGAGAGCGCTTTTTTTATTTTGTTTTTTTTTTTTTTAATTCACTAGCATAACTCTTTCTTTATATTATTGTTATTTTTTTAATATTTTTTTTCGGGGGATAAAATCAAAAATCTTGAATTTTGTAAAAATGCTTAGCAAAGTTGAAAATCGTCTTTACATAGTTTTTATTCTTAATCGTTTAAAGATATATAAAAACAAAAAAAAAAAAATATCATGATATGTATAAATTATATTATTACAGAGTAATAATAATATAATAATAAACGGTGTCTAATTAAATTACCATCATTTATATATTAATCATGTGTCAGGATATTATAAAATAAGCCTATTTGAGCGACTAATATTTAAGTGTAAATGATTATTAAATGTGGGAATGCCGGCGAGGGAGGAAGTAGTTTATTCAGCAGTATGTCCTCCTGCTTAGGAGGACATGCTGCTGAATAATACTGCTGAATACACCAATCAAACAAGCACACGCTTGTGTGCTTGTTTGATTGGTGTATTAGGTCATCTTTACTAATAATCACGCACTAAGTAGAAAATAAGGTTTTTATGATCAATAGCATAACCGCTGACTCATTATACTGATCTAATGATGTGTATGGCGTCTGTCTGTTTTAATATAATTTATAGTTTCGTATTTACTTTTCTTTATCAGCAGTTTATTTTTAAAATATTAAAAGTATATTTTTTATATGATAATCTGCTGACAGTACAATGTAACTTTAAGATTAAATTTCCTCTTTTTCTTTTATATAAATTAATCTATTACCAAAATCATATTTTTATAAAATAAAAGTGATTATTATGTTTTTGTGTTTAGATTATTAATCGTCAAATAAACTCAAAACGTTTCTGTTAATATGCGGCATGAAAAAAAAAAAATAGTGCCAAATCTGATCTTTATTCAAACCCGATACCTTCACAATTAAGCGGCGAGAATAATTTTTTAATATATATTATATTTAAATATACATGTTACCTGGGAAGATGTTACACTGGACAAAAAATTAGAAATCCGTGAAATAAATAAAACTGGGAGACCACAATTTTAAAATAAAGCGTCCTTGCCGTTTATCCAGTATTACCCAACAATGAATTTCCTCCCTATAAAGAATACTTCAAGTTTCAAAAAAAAAAATCATGCATAAAACCATTCCTAAAACGTATTATTAAAATGTTTCCTGCTCGACAAATACTGTCTACAAACAATCATAGGCAAATCAAAATAGTCAAAAGTCTTAAGGAAACAGTTGTAATTTTTTATTTTCATTTGACGAACAGACTCAATATTGTAAATTATATGTTAGTGTTTTGCACTTTTATCCGGAATATATACTTTAGATCATAAGAAACATCAGATGTACCTTATTGATTATATTTAATTCATAATGACGGATTAAAGTTTCAGACCTTATTATTATAAGTTTCAGAAGTCTCCGGGTTCAGATCTTATTTATTATTTGGAAGGAATATGTATATATATATATTTTTTTTTTTTTTCTTTTTCAAAAGTTCTAATCCCGTGTAGAGGAAGTTGGTTTTACATGGATTTGGATGCTAGAATTTGGATACCAATGTTCTTTGGCGGTTGGGTTTCAATTAACCGTACGTCTCAGGAGCGGTCGACCTGAATCTATTCCAGACTACATGTTTACCGGTACATTTATGCAGCTACATCAAGCCTGGAAGCCGGAGCGGTAGTCTCATTCACCTACACACACGCGCGCGCGCGCGCACACACACATACACACACAGTTTAGCGACCAGTGTCATAACTAGCTCCTAGAGTTAGCTTAAAAACGTGAACGGAATAAGCGTGGTACCATAACCACTCGCTTGCGTGTCCCACCGCCCATTTGTCATATATCACTAATATGAATGGGCGCACCCTGTCAATTACTAAAACATATATTATTATCAATAATTAAATATATCTCGTCAAAGACAGCAATTCGCTGCCACGCCTAGGCCGCTGAATGCCAGCAAATACCTGACAACCATTAAAACGCTTGGAGCCTTAATCTGGCTGGTAGCCAGCCACGTCTCTTGGTTAGTTTCCCACAGTAGTGAGGTAGGAGTCTTATCCCTTAGGCAAATTACTGATGTCGGTTAAACAAAGCAACCGCATCAAGGAACTCCCACACGGTTCGACCATGCGGCTCTCGCCACATTGACTCGCCGCTTGTGAGTGGCCAATTTTCCCTTGACTGTAATTTCCACGGTGGCCTGAGTTCTGCCCCTTCCCCCCTAACACCAAGAGCTGGGCAGTCGAACATCATGTGTTCGTTCGACTGCATCTCCCCACAGACGGACAGCTCATCAGCTGCCAGCCGGAACCGAAACAAATATTGGTTTAAATTTACATGGTTGGAGAACACTCGGGCTTCCGTTGCCCTTAAAAAAGAAGGTGAGGCATACCATCCCCCCAAATCCTGTATAAACTTATACAAGGATCTTCTGTTAGTTGTGGCGTGCCTTTCTCTCAGTACATAGAATAAAGGCTCTGGGCTGGGCACTCTTTAAATTTTGAATAAATGCTGAATTTCTTTCCACCTATGCGCCCAAACGGACGCCGCGTAAGAGCTCATACTTTCGATGACACCTCGGTACACCTTGTACGAATGACGGCCTGACAGTCCGTAATCCTTTCGAGCAATCCTCTTAAGCTTGTGCATCACAGAGACTGTGACAGTCGCTACTTGCCTAATGGGTTAATAAATAGCAACTTCTCATCAAACAAAACAACTAGGTACTTATGACCTTTAACTCGACCGATTACACAGCCTTTATATTTAATAAGGGGTTACAACTGTATGGTAATTTGTCTGCACCCTTGAGAAGCATAAACTTCGTCTTGGGCACAGAAATCCATATGTATAAATTTTGAATGTCCATCCAGCCCTATGCGGTTGACAAAGCTGCCTGCGCTCCGTCTTCCAGCTGCTGTTGTGAGTTACCACGAACTAACAGGAGACATTCATCAGTGAAAGCCTGGGCCATGACACCTTCCGGGTATGTCAGTCCCAAAAATCCGTCAAATACCAGTTTCCACAGAAAAGGATCGAAAACGGAGCCCTGCGGGCTTCCCCTGGTGACGGAATTTTCCACAACAAGGTGCGTATCTTTAAACAGAGCCGTGCGATCAGACAAGTAGTCACGTACTACGGCCTGCATGGCTACGGGAACATTGCGGCGTTCCAATTCATAGAGGACAGAACTCCAACACAAGAGGGAAATGCTGACTCTATGTCTATGTCATTTAAGATGCAATCCACGGTGCCCACACGTTTCATGCAAACATTCTGATCTCGATTGAGAAGTGAGTTTATATCAATGTTTTCCCAGAACCGTTCCACAACCAGCCTTTCAAGCATCCTGCCGATTACCGGCAAGAGGCTGATGGGTCGATAACTGCTGACCTCACTTGGATCCTCTCCTAATTTTAAGAGCACCCTAACCAAAGCCACCTTTCCTCGTTAGGGAGCGATGCTGGTATTTTCTTTTGGCGGACCTAACGCTTGCGCGCACCACGCTAAGGTCAGAGAACCCCACTTTTTCTGAGGTTTCCGTCTGCGTTTAACAGACGGCTCCCCGGAAGCAACGGTCATGACGGCTCCAGGCACTCTCCGATCAGCGGACTGGCCATTACCTAAGCGTCCGTCCATTGGCCGAGACCGCTGTAGGACCCTATCTCAGCCAGTTTTGATGGCCCGGCCGAATTGTTCAGCCATTAATTCAATTCCACCTCCTCCCTGTGCTCCATGCGCCATTCCAACCCCTGTGAGGCAGCCGCACACTCGCGCCGCAGCCTGTCCTGATCCAGGCTCCTTAGGTTATAGCAACCCCAATCTGGAGCTCCTGGATATTCCTGCCTTCAACAAACTGTGCGAGACCAGAGCCTTTGGTGTCACATCGTACGCCACTAGAAATTCGCGGGTCACGCTTAATCATCGTTTAGCCGTCGCCTCGATTCAAAATGCAAGATAACTGTCGCCACAAAAATCTACGTCAATTTACATTTACGTGGCTAGCTTAGAAAGAGGTAGCTAGCTAAAAACTCAACAAAGCAAAGATAGAGCCCTAACTTTACTCTCGGAAGAGAGATGCCGTTGCCCAGCGGAGACCACGTGGAGGTACCTCTCAGCATGACCAGAAGTTTGGAAAAACTTCCCCAGGGGCTCCTAACTAGCCGAGCTCGTTCAAAAGCGAGCATGTATAGCTTCGGAGTCCCAGAAAGGAGGGATAAATAGAAATAAGAAAGATAGAATTGCGTGTAAATGTGACCAAGACGGTTGAGTGCATTTAGGTGTACATGCAATTATTCCTAATATATATATATATTTTTTTTTCGTGTATTGGTCCGGCTTGGGGAAGAGTGTATTGTTAGCCACGCGGAGTTTCATCGGACTAGCGAACTAGTCCGACTGGTGTTGTTCATGCGTGCCAGTGTATAGTGTGTTGTGTTCCGCGCGGGTATGTAACACCACCTCAGCGTTCAGGCCAGAAGTCTTCTATAATGCGGCAACCCGACCTGTCGTCCACTCCGAATCGTTCTGCGTCCTGCATGCCTTAGCGGTAGTGCTAAAACTAAAATTCTAAACTATTAATAACTTAACCTAACTTAAAAACTAAATAAGACAGGCCAGGTTCGCCCCTCAACGCGCAGGATACCTAATTCGCGTACGAACTCGGTGAAAATCCTACACGCTGCCTTACTGCCCGCCATTTCACGGGTCTGTCCAAAAGTTACCCCTATATCCCGATATTTCATACGTGTAAAATCTCTTACCACCTCGTATTTAACACAGTCAAATAGTACATGGGCACTAGACCCATCGACTCCGCATTCGTCGCAGAGTGGGCTCTCCTTAAGACCGAGGTCGAACAATTTCTTATTGAAGTTACCGTGGCCAGTCAGGAATTGGGTGGTATAATGATCCCAATCCTGCCACTTCAACTTCATTCTCTCCGCCACATTAGGGAAAAAACCGTAGGTCACTCGACCAGTAGTCGCGTCATCCCAGCAAGCCTGCCAAGTTTGCAGCGTCAGCTCTCGCTGTTCTTTGCGAACTGAGCGCTTAGTCTCACCGTTCTTAACCCTCATATAAATTTTCGCATATTCAATCTATATCCAACGCTGGATTTTGGCTGTGTATTGCCTTGAGAATTTCGGGCTCCTCTGCTCTCGTTGCCCTTGGTAAATCATTCACCAATATTTGAGGCCTCCGCTCGACCAGCAACTGAGCCTTCATTCCGCTCTTCTTCCGAACATCGACCTCCAGCAGCCCGCTTCGCCTGCTGCTCGTTTTCGACCTCCAGGACCACTCCATGGTTCCATGTTTTTATGACCCGGAAGATCTTGAACTTTTCTCTCCGCGGGTCCAGGACCTTTTTCAGGGTCTGCTCCGTCATCGCAGACGAAGCTGTCGGACCAGGCGTTACTGGGACCACCTTGACGGTGGCCAGCTTAATTTTGTTAGCCGACACCTGAACAGGCGGCAGGGGACTAACCGCTTAGGCCCAGGTGCGGCTGTTACTGCAGCGAAGGAGACCAGGCGTTTTTACCTTCTCCTCCACCCGTTTTAGAGAGGTGTGAATCTCGGCAAGGACTCTCCCCGCTACCGGTTTGAAATCCCTGACTCCTTCCACCACCTTGTCCACCTTGCCCGATAGTCGATCAACGACCGAATTTAGGGCTCGGTTAGCGCCCTGGATGCTCTCGAATTTCAATGCTAGCTCAGAAACCATCAAGGCACACTCGGAAAGGTACGAGTCGACTAACTGTCGAAATTCGACCGAAATGCCTGACTCCTTGTTGGAGGATATTTTGGCCCAATCGGACCGCATACCCTCGATCCGCCCGATCCCTTCAGATTTCGAACTAGATCTCTCAAAAGAGGCTTCGCCCCGGAATCCTCCGGAACATAGCCGACCACCTCACCGCTGTGCTCCGCCACCCGCGACTTCGCAGGGAGAAACCAGTTGGAGAAAACAAACATATATATTTCAAAATTTTCAAACGTTATTTCTTTAATTTTTATATTCTTGAAATATTTTTCTAAAATTTATCTGCAGCATGTAATTAATAAAAAAAATCTCCGAAAAATAAGGTAAGGAAAGTTTCTTTTTAAAGATTCAAAATCTTTTCGATTGAGTTGTATGAAATTAATTTCATTTTACTTAATTTTCTTCGTATGAAATATTTTTTTTTCAAGATAGAACATACCGCAGAATGTAAATTAAAAAAAAGGAAAAAAAATTACGAAAAAGGAAGTAGGTTTAACTTTCTCACCTTATACTTTTTTTTTGTAAATGAAATCCTGAGGGAATGTATGCCAATGATATATTTTTTGTCACTAGGGGGCCGCTAAGCGATAAACATGTAATTTCTTCTTTGTATTTTGATAAAACAGTATATTTCCATCTGGTATGATCCCATAAAAAAACCGTAAAATAGATACATCCAAGATAATGAGTATAAATTCAAATAAGCAAAGCCATTAAGTTAAAACCGTTTCTTATATAGAACGCAAAGATAATATGATAATAAAGCACATCTTACCAATTATTTATCAACGTAACATAATTACGTCTACACAAATTTTCAGTTCATAGGTAGATGTAAAAAAATATTCGTACAATAAACGGGTTTTTTAATAACTGATATCTCGAAAACAGTGTACCTTTTTGATTAATTAAGTATTAACTTTTATTAAAATTAAAAATTCCGTTTTAATTAAAATTCATTTTTTTTTAAATTTTACTCGTGAGAATCATGTAGTGAACTTTTACAGAATCTCATTAAGTCAACATCTAAAAAACAATTATTAAAGGGCAAAAGAGGCTGTATAATACGAGTATGATATCCTCGGTTAGCTTCATTTACCGGTCACCCGATAATAATATTGTCTGCTCAAATTTATGCCTTATGAATTGTTAAAATAATTTTTCAGGTTCTTAAATTTTAAGCAGACATCGGAACATAATAATACGGAAATTCTAATTTGTGTGTTAATTATCGTAATCATAATGGTTGTAAGCGATCTGACAAAAATTAAAAGTCGCTTCTACAAATGACAAGCATCTTATATCAGACCTTACGAAAAGTGAGGAGTGTCACAATACCGTTTTCATCGAGTAAATATATACGATATATATACGATTGCATATTCGGTTTGCCAAGTCCGATGATGTCCAGACAATATTTAGCCGTATAAGCGAGAATTTCACTCTGTTTACCGCTGGAACTGGGTCTATAGCAAATGAATATCATTACTCTCAAAGAAATCGATTTGGAATGCTCCTCTTATACTAAGGTGCACTACATAAATAACAGCCGTTAGAAAGATTAGGGCAGATAATGTAAGAGTGATACTACTGCTTTAGTAAACTACAATAACCGTTCGGTGAGATTCTCCTTGAAGATTTTGTTTACAGTATATCGACTCGGTTTTTACTTAATATTCTGTCTTATGTATCATTTCTCTCATCAAATTCAAATTAAGTGCTTCAAACACGTTTTTAAAGATTTAAAAAAGTTTTCCCTTTAAAATCATTAAATAAAATAATAAAAAAGGTCATCTACCTTTATGTTTAAAATCAAACCCGTTTCAGAATAAAGGTGACCTGACACGAGTCACAGTTCAATTTTAAAAAGTAGCTCAGTAGTTATGAACATTAGAAAGGATTCTATTTCAGATTATTATAAAAGTTGACGAATAAATTTGTTTCCAGTTACGTTTTGCACCGAGTCGAAGCACTACTGTTACTACATAAAAATTTCAATCCTACTGTATGTCTGGTGATATTCAACCCTACAACTAAAATCTTATCTTTCTTTATCAAAGGGGCTGGGTATGTAGTGAATACAACTACTGTTCGCGGAAATAACTCTGTTTCTTTCCTCTTTTACTTCATATGGTTGGCATTATTTACAATCTTAATAAAGAGCAGAATAGTAAATATAAAGCAACAAATAAACTTACCCCGTTCTGGGAAGAAACAATGCAGTATATATATTCATTACTTCAACTTCGTCGGAGAAGTATTATATAATACATTGCTTAGATTATTCATAGTAACAACCGGTCATCTCTCTAGTTCTGCAATATCATTTGTATCAACTTCTCTGGCTTTTGATTATTTTTATTTATTCTGTATTGCTGTTAAAGACGGTGTGAGTCTACCGATTTCCGATTTACATTCATGCTTTTATCCACAGCCGGTTAAATTTTATCGAAACTTTGCTATATTTTTGAATAATCCGGTGAAAAATATTCAAAGAAGAAAAATGAGCCCAACAAATAAACAGTGCAGGAACTTAGAAAGCATAATAAAAGAATATTGTGAAAGAAGAAAAGAAATAAAAATCAGAATAAAAGTTACTAAGAATGCATCGAGTAGAATAAAACCGTTGTTATGCTGTTTGTTGGAGTTAGATTTGAATAAAATGTCTTCTAAATCATTATGTTAGTGAAACTCAGATGTGAAAAATGGACGCTAAGGAAAAAGAACAAAAAATGAGTAAACATATTCGAAGTACGGGCATTTTGGAGATCGAAAAAAATTAATTGAACTGATAAATTGAAAAATAAAGAAGTAATGAGAATAGAATCTTAATCGGAATTATCTGGAATATACGACCTGATCTTCTGTACTTATGACAAGAGAAAGGTTTGATTAAAACAGTGCTACAAATTAATTAAAACAGGTTTAAAAAAAAAGAGAACGATAAAAGTTGGTTATCTGTTCGTGTCTTTTAATCATATCACTATATTTTTTCGGTCATGGTACACATTGCGTGTGATTTTTACCCCCGTATCATTAACTCATTTTTTCAACTCGTCTCTTTACCGATTACTTACCGATCTTTACCGATCTCGTCTCTTGTACCGATTACTTGCCTGAAAAAATACCACATTTCATTTTGACAACAAAAATGAGTTCGTCTATGCAAATTAGATCCGGCTAATAATGGATTAATCTATTATCAGCTTAAATAACGTAAAAGTAAGTTACTACGTAAGTGGATGTCCAAACTCTTTTACGGTAGTAGAGAGATGTATGAAGCGGGAAATATGTTAATAGTCTTGAAATTTTCAACGTGTGAATAGATTGTATAAAAATTTAACTACTATGATTCCAACAGATATTGAATACCTGTTGGGTATAATTGAACCTATTATACCTTTATGTAACACGTTTTTTTATCAGTTTGCAGTATTTAATTTAAAGAATTCATAATGAACCCTATAAAACAATCAAAAGTTAAATTGTGAACACCTCTTTCCAAAGTCTACTGTTGTCATAACATCTTTATCTATTGATTTCTTCAGTTTGTTTTTTCATCTTTATTCTTTGCCTCTCTTGATTCTTCCACCTTATTCCGAAAATCCTCGACCGGTTTTTTCAATTTTTGGGCTTATTTCCCTCCTAACATTTAGCTTAAGAATTATTTATAATGATTTTGGTGTTCAAAATCGGTTCTTTTATTTTATAAATGTATTGTCTAATTCCTTTTCCTCTTCTTCATTCCGTAATTTTGTGCTAAGGTTATACAAAAAAAAATAATGTATTAAAAGTAAAATGCAAAATAATAAAAAAGAAAATTCGATTCAGGAAACAACAAAAAAAAAATAATAATCCTAATTCTCAAACAATGACACGCTACTTCTACTTCTACGACGTTTATAGACCTTTTCATCGCTGCAAAAAATAAAAAAATGAAAAATATCTTGAAATAGAACTATCGCATGAAAATAAACAAGAACAAAACAAAAGTAATGAAATGTAGTAGAAATAACAAAGATGGACCACTGAATGTGAAAATAGGAGGAGAAAAGATTATGGAGGTAGAAGAATTTTGTTATTTGGGAAGTAAAATTACTAAAGATGGACGAAGCAGGAGCGATATAAAATGCCGAATAGCACAAGCTAAACGAGCCTTCAGTAGAAAATATAATCTGTTTACATCAAAAATTAATTTAAATCTCAGGAAAAGATTTTTGAAAGTGTATGTTTGGAGTGTCGCTTTATATGGAAGTGAAACTTGGACGATCGGAGTAGCTGAGAAGAAAAGATTAGAAGCTTTTGAAATGCGGTGCTATAGGAGAATGTTAAAAATCAGATGGGTGGATAAAGTGACAAATGAAGAGGTATTGCGGCAAATAGATGAAGAAAGAAGCATTTGGAAAAATATAGTTAAAAGAAGAGACAGACTTATAGGCCACATACTAAGGCATCCTGGAATAGTCGCTTTAATATTGGAAGGACAAGTAGAAGGGAAAAATTGTGTAGGCAGGCCACGTTTGGAGTATGTAAAACAAATTGTTGGGGATGTAGAATGTAGAGGGTATACTGAAATGAAACGACTAGCACTAGATAGGGAATCTTGGAGAGCTGCATCAAACCAGTCAAATGACTGAAGACAAAAAAAAAATAAAAATCTTGAAATAGTCTTAATGTAAGCGACGTGCATATACATAATTTATCGTTTTAAAAAATGTTTACTTTTCCAGCTGTAGTTCTATTGCTGCTGTAACAAACATAGTTAAAAAGAAAATTATAGTTATCGACCAAAATTCGGCGAAACAAGCTCGACCACTTCGCCTCGACCGAGTGGTATGTCATCCTTCGATGTGTCATTAAAATATCGTCAAATGATAATTCGATCGCGTTGATACGATACGGTGCAGTTATTCCCATACACATTGTATCGTCGTATCATGATACGCCTGAAAAATACAGGTGAATACCCATCCAAGGAGAAAAAAATTTTATATGATCTAAAGAGAACTGATTGCTCAATTAATTACTGAATATTTCCGCTAGAAATAGAAGAGAATGGAGAAAGATATGGTGCAAGGTGACCTGCCTCAAAGAAGATAACTCTGCAATATAGTATTCTATTTACCGGTTTCATTTTGTTTTTATTGATTTTCTGTTTATTTTTCTGTAAATTTGTTTTATAAACCGTAAAATAATATTCAATTCAGTTATTTTCATCATTAAATGGGTAATTTGGAGATTATTACTGTAATGAAACGTATTCACTTTTATTTGCGTCATACATCCTCATAATTTTTTTATTTCAAATTGTGATACATATCAATAATTCGGCTTGTTATTATCATAACATATCTAAGGTTAAATAAATAAAAGAATAAACAAAAATAGGAATCCTACTGTTTTTTATTTATTTATTTATTTTTAGTGAAATAAATGTGCGTTCTAAAATAAAAACCTTTAGAAGAAAAAAAATACAAAACGTGTACGATATATGTATTTTCATTACTACCACATAAGTTATGCATAAACATATGTATTCCTTACAATAATGTAAGACTATTGCGTAACAGTATAAAAAAGCAGCGGTACCAGAATAACAAAGTAACAACATTATACTTTCAAAGGTGTATGAGAGTTTACATTTAGAAAATTACAGCAATATGTTTTTTTGATTTATAACCGCAGTTGTATACGGAAAAATCTCAATTTTCGCTATCATAAAATGTAACTGCTTAATATTTATAGTTCATATTAAAACAGAGAAAATGTTTTTTTTGCAAAATAAAATTAATTTATTGTTTATTTTATAATTTAAAACAACATAGAATTAAGATAATAACCCACCGGATCGGTCTAGTGGTAAAATTCGTCATAAATCAGCTGATTTCAAAATCGAAGTTCTCAGATCTAAATCCTAATAAAGGTAGTTGCTTTTATTCAGATTTGAATACTAGATCGTGGATACCGGTGCTCTTTAGTGGTTGGGTTTCAACCAAATGTCTCAGGAATGGTCGGCTGGAGTTTGTTCAAGACTACACATTTACCGGTACAGTTACTTTACACTGATAAGTCGCTATTGACTTTAACTGTTGATGCGACTATAAAAAAAAGACAATAGTTACGTCGGTTTATTTTTATTAAATTAAAGGA
This sequence comes from Lycorma delicatula, assembly GCF_047948215.1. Lineage (NCBI taxonomy): Eukaryota > Metazoa > Arthropoda > Insecta > Hemiptera > Fulgoridae > Lycorma > Lycorma delicatula. The sequence goes on along the minus strand of NC_134458.1, from coordinate 200,784,000 downwards.
AAATTTTCAGTAGAAAATAATTCAAGAAAGATTTATGAAGCTAGGATAGAATAAACTTAATTAAAAAACGTATTTAAAAAAAAAGCTTTAAAATGTATGAGCAGTACTTTTTCAGTTGTTAAAAATTTTTGGACTTTTTTAAGTTACTTCATTATTAATTTTTGGATTACATTTATTTAAACTTTGGATAGCCTATAGAATCTTGCTTCTTAATAAAACATTTTAAAAAAAGTAGATATCGATGCCATAATACTGATACATTGAATACGATAGCTAAAATGCGAGAATACATATTGTAACAAGACCGGTATAGCGGGTCTGAGTAACGGATTCATACCAATTATTATGAAAGTAATAGCAAATATAAAAATTGGAGGAATCCAGAAAGGGAGAAAAAGGAGAACCCTTTTCGTAAAGAATAGGTCCGTTTTACAATTGTCTTTTGTTATACTGCCCGCTAGCACACAACGAACACCATCGATGAGTTACAGTATAACTATAAGTGTGTAAGTGAAAAAATTAATGCAATGAATTTCATTAATAAATTGTTAGGGTGGATAGCAATGGTATTGGCAAGTGAACACTATACGATTGTTTGTTAATATAAGACTAGTGGTCAAAAAGGATTAAGACTAGTGGTTTCTTTTATTAATGGGTCTAGTTTTCTATTTATCTACCTGTAACAAATTCATAACGATTATTTATTTTGAACTCTGTCTTGTGTGTAGTACACATTTTTTTTTTTCAGTAAAAAAATCCTATAATTCTGTTCGAATACTACGAAAGGGCAGAGGTTTGTAAAATCTTTTTAAATTCACATAAATTTATCAGTTATCACATGAATTAGTGAATGCAATTTTGAAAAAACTACAGCAAGTAAAAAATAATTAAAAATTCACTGTTTTTAGTTTTTTTATATAATGTCCTAAAGTAATTTATATACTTTTTTAAATTACTAAAAAAAATGTGAAATAGATGTGCGTTAAATATAATCCAATTTATATATTGAATACCGGATAATAGATACCCTTTTGATCTTTTGGTACCATTATATAAGAGAGACAAAGAATATAAGTATTATTTTTTAAAAAAACACTGATAGACAAAAAACGTTTTTTATTGTTTCTCTAAGTGTGATACCATTTCTTGAAGTGCTTTTTCGCATACATTACTGATCTGAAATTACAATATTTCTATCACCCTTAGTTTTAAATAAATTACTCTTCAAAAAAATTAAGAGAAAATGTAGTTAAAATCTGTAAAATTAATAATTTTTCATGGCCATACTTGTGTTAGAATGATTTTACTGATGCTTTTGTTTTATAAATAGCAACATCCCGAATTAATGGTCAACAGCAATCGACTAGCATGTTTTTATTCCATTTCCCTGTATAGCGGCTTTCCATCACCGAAATTTCTTGGTGGAAACGTTCACCTTGTTCGTCACCTACGTCTCCGAGGTTGTCCGGGATAAAGTCCTCATATGAGTGGAGGAAATGTATTTTCAAAGACATATAACATCTCATAGCTCTATATGAAAAGAAGTTGGTTAACAATATCGTGGTAACTGAGGGATTTTTGTTAGCCGAGAAAACTTTTGCAAACGTTTTTAAATGAAACCCAAGCTGCACTTTCTACATTATTTAACATTGAGTAAAAACATAATTTTTTATCAACATTCTTATTTGAGAATCAACAAATATTCCTTCTTTAATTTTTCCTTCACTTACATTCGGAAATTTTTGCCTGATGTACATAAATCTGGGACTATCCTTGTTTACTGCTTTTACAAATTTTTTTATTAGTCTAAGCTTGATATGGCCTAGGCTTGATATTAGTCTAGGCTTGATATAGTCTAAGCTTGAGGGGGAAAAATATTTTTTTTGGGTTCAACTAAGGGCTCATGAATAATATTTTTTCAGTTTGGAGTTAAGTTGTCTCGTTTCTTCCACTCTTTGGTAACATAATATTTATCCCTAGCTCGGCTGTTCCATTCGCAAAGAAAACATATGTACTTAGTATAGCCTAACTGCATGCCTACGAAAATAGCTATAACTTTCAAATCACCACTTATGTTCCAGCTATGTTTTTTATAATTTATTTTTTCAAGAACGTCTTTCATCACACCGTATGTCTCTTTCAAATTAATACCGTAAGCGATTGGTATCGAAGGATATTTGTTACCGTTGTGTAGTAAAACCACTTTTAAACTATGCTTGGATGAATCTATGAAAAGGCGCCAGTCCTCAGGTTTATGTAGTTGCCCTAAGTGCAGCACAATGTCATCAATATTTGTGCGTAAAACAAATTATTTTCATCAATAAAGTACTGAGAAAGTTCTTTTTTGTCGGCTTCGAAAGCCCGACATTTATGTATTTTTTGAAATAAATTCCAACCTTACAGTCTTGATCCTAACATTTCAGCTTCATTTGTAGATAAATTTAAACCCCTAACCAAGTCATTTAATTCACCTCGTGATATAAGATGTAGCTTATTGGAAGATAATTTAAAATCAAAATCATTGCTGTCTTCTTCAGTACTGTCTGATTCTTCATCGCTGCTTTCGAAACATACGTTCACAGGTGGTTCAGGAACTGGAATAATTTCGCTGTGAGGTATAGGCCTGATTGCAGATTGTAATGAAAGATATTTTACAATATGTTTAGATTTTTTAGAAGTTCCAGACACACTTGTTAAACAAAAGTAACAATGGGTTACATGATCCTCTGGTTCGGGCCAAATCATAGGTACACCAAATGGCAAAGCCTACCGTGTACCTTTCAGCCTTCCTCTTCATCAAAAAAAACAAACAAAAAAAAACAACAAATTAAAATCATGTAACGCATGTTAGAAAACAAAAATTATGTTTATCAGTGCAATCAATTATTCCTGACAATTTTGGTTTTAAATTTATCATTGCATTATACACTATATTTCTTATTAATTATGTAATGATTTCCTTAGATTATTATTAATATTTTATGTTCAGTTTTAAGAAAAATATTTGCCGTATTATAATAAACACGATAATTTTGAAATTAAAAATTCATTAAATAATTTAAATTCTACACAAAAAAAAATTCACGGTACAAGAAAACTCTGATAAACTGTTTCAAAAAAAAAATTTAATAAAAATTGGATAGTCGCCAAACATTGATACAACTTTAATAGAATTAAATAAACTAATGGGCGTTGGTAAGAAATAATTTAACTTCAATTTACTTATAAATCATGATGGATCCAGACATGATTACACTGGTCAAAATAAAATTTGAAACTGAAAAGGGAGTAGGTGTTCTATATAGTATCTTATATGCTGAATATGAATATGCATTCCGAAACGACCCATCACATAACGTTCTTAAGTTACAACCACTTAAATATTTTAGATCTATTCAGTGGTAGTGATATTACCTTTGGTTAAACACTGCAGACATACTTGCATTAAGTTTTCTGATAGTTTTGTTATTTACTTCGTTTCGTTTTTTTGCGTTCCTTTGTTTGATTTGTTGTGTTTTAGTTTTGTTTTTTTCTTGTTTCGTTGCGTTTAGTGTTAAATTAAAATTTTTCCTACAGTCTACCGTTATCAGAGTAACCTAGGCTAGACTTTGATTTAGTTGTTTTTGGCAATATAAATACATCTTTGTCCTTAACCGGGATTATTAACAGTGCAACGGAGCTTTGCGAACTTATTTTTGTGCATTTGAGAGTATTTGTATCAGTTTTAGTCGTATAATAACCTATTTCCTAGTTTGTTTATAAGAGCTGATTGTTTATTTTTTTGGACTTTGTCAAATTTTTGCGAGTGAAATAAAAATCACTGATATTGAGGACTACGAGACCGAAGAGGATCATCAACCCGCCTCTGTTAGTGTGAGACTGGCCAGGAGTGAATTAAACCATTATTTTCCTACAGAAGCCGGTGAGACTGGGGAACATATGCGGGACATTAGTTTACCTAAGTCAAAGGGCCGTAGTTCGGGTTCAACCGCAGCGGTTCGTGCTGAAATTACTATGATGGTGGACCCGATGCAATTAGACTACGATTGCAAAACCTACAGGAACTTAATAAGGCAGTTGAACAGTCTGCTGCCGTCTGGCACTACGCACTCTTTTTTTTTTCTTCCTGTTTAGCCACCGGTAACTACCGTTTAGATAATTCTCCAGAGGATTAATGAGGATGATATGTAATATGTATGAGCGTAAATGAAGTGTAGTCTTGTACATTCTCAGTTCGACCATTCCTGAGATGTGTGGTTAATTGAAACCCAACCACCAAACAACATCGGTATCCACGATCTAGTATTCAAATCCGTGTAAAAATAACTGGCTTTACTAGGACTTGAACGCTGTAACTCTTGACTTTCCAAATCAGCTGATTTGGGAAGACGCGTTAACCACTAGACCAACCCGATGGGTTTGGCACCATTACGCACTCAGAATTGGTCAGTTCCATGGACGATGACAGCTGTCAAACTACTGTGTGTGAAGTAGACATGGAAGAGAGTGAGATAAAGACGACCCAAAAACCAAAACTTAAGCGACAGCAGCCTAGATCGCCGCAGAAGACAGTATCGAAGAAGAGGTCCCGCGGGGGCGCTGTAAGTCCTCGTACTTCGAAAGTAGAGTCGACGGAGGATTGGCCCGCTGGCAGTGATGACGACAACGTCCATTCGCAACACGGTGAAATCCACCACAAGGCATCTACGGGTACAGTCGCGCCTATATCAGAGAAGTTGAGTACAGGTGTTTCAGATGTTGGGGAGCGGAACACGTAGCTTCGCAATGCTCGGGTCCGGATAGGACGGGTCTATGTTTCACTTGTCAACGGCCTGAATACCGAAGGGAGCATTGCGAAGGAGCAACAGTATGCGCGTTGTGTGGTACGGAGAGCCACAGAGCTAGGGGGTGTCCGACCACAAAATGAGGTTCCTGCAATTTAACTCCAACCGAAGTAGGCGGGCAACTGAAGTAGGCGGGACCTCTGCTGGGAGGTGGACCAGCGAGAGTCAGTGGATATAGTTATGATATCAGAACCCAACGAAGCGGTGGTGGGGGAACATCGGTGGATGGTGGATCGGATATTCAACGCTGCAATTGGTCTCCCTTCATCCAGTGTACCAGTCGTCGGAAGTGGAGGAGAAAGCGGCTTTGTTTCGGCTGACTTCGCTAGCTTGGTGATGTTCAGCTGCAACCACTCGCCCAACAGTCGGGATTAAATTCACTTTGTAGAATTTCTGGACAGTTTGAAGAATTAGTGCATACTATATGAGGAGCCCACTTCTTACCCTGATCACTAATTTTACTCTGAAAGTACAAATGATATGCTTTTTTAATTAAAGGTGTAATTTTTTTCTATCACCCCGTACATAAAAAAATCCATCCACATCATCTATACAGTTTCGAGGTATTTGATACTGCACTGTTACCAAACTTAGGACATCAATAAGACTGAAGAAAATTAATTCATTCCTAAATCCAGTGCTTAATACAAACAACACAGCTGTGGCTTTATTGCTTATTTATAGCTTAAAAATTTTGTTAACAAAGTTAATAAAAAATGAACTAATAAAATACAATACAGGAGTTTAAATTGCTAACTTTTAATATATTTATCTGAAGATTATTTGCAAGCCCAAATGTGGAGAACATTTCATTTAGTATAGTCGGAAATGTGAAATATTTTCAATCATTGTTCAAATTTTTTTATCTTTCTTCACCCCTTTCAAGGTCCAAATTTCGAAAAATCTGGTTTTCTAATTTCTTTACCTAATTTTTAGGTATTTACATGAAAATTACACACACTAAGAATCAAGTTGATATCTTCATTTTTTACCGAGTAATTAAAAAAAAGAAATAGTAAATTTCATTGTTACTCCATTTTAACCCTGCAAACTTAGAATTAAGAAAAAAATTCTTTCTTAGTGAGCCTTTACACCATAAGAATATGTATACAAAATATCTTCAATAGTTTTTGCTGGGCTTTGATGAATCTATCAGGACAAGTTGCTTTATAGGTACAAATGTATACGTATGTCACAGTTTTGGCCTAATTTTCGACTCTATCGAACAAGGAGCATCCCAGTACTCATTTGTTGTATCAAATTTGTTGAATAACATTCCACCAAACTGGGCCAACTTATTGAAGTAAATAATTATTCCAATAAGTAACTTTTAAGCCTTAAAAACACAAGGGAGCTGAATGGGATTCTTCTTAAAATATCAATTTTTTCTTTTAACTTAAATATTAAAAATTCAAACCCCACTTAGTTTTAACGTAGACAACGCGGGAAATTTAAAAAAAGTGTTGTCTCACAGGACCAGACTTCAGAATGAAGAAAATGTTTTGAATTAATTTTAATTTTTGATTTTTTATGCGTTATTCTAGTAGTTATTAAACATTTTATCGATATAGCTGTCGAGCATGGGGTAAGATGAGATCCAAATTTTTATTAATAATTTAGATTTTTTTTTGCTACTGTACTACAAACATAGATAAATTTTGTGATAAATACATGGGTCAATACGGTCAACTGGGACTCCCATTTTTACTAAGAATAAGTAAAAACAACTTACGATACTTGGGGAAACTCTTACCCCGGTATCACTGAAGTAATTTCCTCTATTATATACAAAATAATAATAGAAATCTTTTCGTAAAAAATTTTTAAAAAATGAGCTGTATGTATATCGAGAACCAAAACCTAACGGTTTTAACCGTATATAATATTATGTCAAGGGCATAGAAATACTATTTGCCATAATTTCCATTCTGTTTACTACACTGACTTGATGATCATCGTTATTTCTTGTAAAAGCAATTCCAATTACTAGCTTTTGTACCTTTCGTGTATTCCACTTGTAGCAGTCATAAGACAGAAAGAAAGACTAACTGAAAAATTAGTGAAGGACAAGTTTGTGTACCTCATTCTGCTTCAAAGTTTCCACTCCATCAGGAGAATATCTTTGACTATTTGAAAAAAATAATGCTTGATAGCTTTAATACTTGACTCTCTACCTATATTATAAAAGTTGAAAATTATTATTATCCTAGTAACAAATCATTTTTAATTCATTAAATAATTAACAGATAATTAAATTGATAGGTTGAAATGTGAAAAGATATATTCAACCACGTGATTCTATTTTTCCTTCATCTTTTGATAATGTTTGAAAACTGTTCTCATATTGATAATGTGTTCTTTAGGGAAAATGATTATAAAAACAAGTAGAGTAGATATTTTATATCCACTCTTCTAAGTATTTCATGACTTACACCTAATAAAGAAGTTTTGGACCGGGTATTTTCATTTCTCCGAAGTGTTAGTAGTTTCCAAACTTTTTAATAGTGTTGTTTAATTTTTTTACAGTAGTTGTATGTTTTTGAGTTTAATATTTTAGTTTAAGTTTTAAGTTTGTTTTCAAATTTGTACTTTACGTTTTTATTTTGTTTTTATTTTTGTTATTGTTTTGTTAGATTTTGTATTTCATATTTTTGTTTTCCGGGCGATGATAATAAAAATGTTTTCGCCCAAGAAAAAAAAAATGACTTACACCTACGATATTCACGGTGTTTTTTATATAGTACAAATTAGCGCATTGTTTGATTAAAAATAAACTTTCATCACTTTTACGAGAACAATTTTTGGAGCTTAAATCTACTTTTGCTTAAATAATACAAGTCTTACTAAAATATATTTACGGGAAATCTCTGTTCTTTAAGTGAAGTTTTGTTAAACTTAATTTTGTAAAAGTGTTTTATAACATTTTAACTGCTTACAATCCCAGAAGTTTAGTACTATTACTTATTTTTTTATTTAATCCGATTAAATTTTCAATTCTTTTGGTTTAGTTTCTCCAATTAATTTTTCTTTATTCATTGAAGAGAGAAACTGATGTGATGTATCAGAATGATTTTCTTTGTTTTGATCCATTTAGCAAAATTTTGAGGTACTGGACTCAAAAGATCTGTATCTACTTGTCCCCTTAACCGATTTTGACCAAAATTAAATGACATCAGTGTTCTATATACAGAATGCCAAATTTCATTTAAATCGGCCTATCTACTCTGGAAATATCAAGCAAATAACAAACCGATAACATACATAATTATATATATAACCTTACGAAATTTTTTTTCAATGCTAAAACTGTTAAAACCCCGACATATAGAATTTGACCCGTTTAACATACTTTCCTTTATATAGTTTACCGTATAGCTATATACAGTATAAAAATATACACTCTGAAAAGTAAAAACTACAAACAAAAAGTAGTTGTAATTCATATTAAATAAAAAAAAAAATAAAATAAATATATTTATAAAGAAATAACTTAATATAAATATGCTTAGATAGTAAATGAATAAAATCGATAGAAGCATAACAAAAATTCTAAAGGCACCACGATAAAATTGGTACACGATAAATATATATGATAAACAATTCTAATTTATCTAATTATTTATAAATATCTGAATAATAATAATGTCCTTTTAAGGGAATATTTATAATTTATTTTGAAATAAGTCCGTCGAAAGTTCTTTTAAACTTTTAAATAATTTATTAGAATTAGAAAATTAAGCATAATATGGTCATTTCTCTTAGACCTGAAATAACACGAAAATAATTGGGTTGTCCGGTTTAATACTAATTTTATTGTTATGTCTTAGAGATAAATTAAAAATTTTGTAACATGAAAATTTTAAATTAGTCTACGGAGTGGGCGGGAAGTTCCTTTACACTAGTTATAAAATTATTAGGGTAGGTGTAGCTTACCTTCTCTGGATCTAAAACGTCTGTGTGGGTTCCACCGTGTTCAAAACACAGCTATATACGCCTCCATGTCCGGTTCTTCATCCAAAACAGCATATCAGATGTGATCATTTCAAATACTGACCGATCAGCGTCTTGGAGCTGCTCGTTGTTGATGTATCTGAGTTTTCGAATCTCTTCTTTTACAAAAACCCAGAGCGCATTGTCAGGTGCGGTGACGTCAGTGTTACTGGCCAAGGCAATGCAGTTGGTAACTCTTCTGACCCGCATCCGATCCAGCGATTCGGGAAAATCTCCTTGAGACGTCTGCGGACATTCAAAGCAAAATGCTCTGGAGCACCGCAAATGATGTCGGCGATCCCTTTTGCCGTTATTTCTAGAAGCAACCATTCGCCGATCATTGTGTCGATTGACTGCGCCATCGAAAAAATAAGGACCAAGTAGTTGTTCAGCTGTCATCCAAGCCCAAATCGTAACATAAGGAGTATGATATTCGATCTCCACAAAAAAGTGAGAATTGTCTTTCGTCCAAAAAAAAAATATATATATTCGGTTATGAGAACTTCGATATATCTCATATTCGTCTGAAAACTGAAGTCCTTTTTATGGCTTGCTCTCAGAAAGCGTTCAAGCAATATCTGGCATGCATAAATACGTCGATCAACGTCATCGTCACTCAAATCACAAATTGTGGCTGGATGAAACATTTAATTTTCAACTCCTTCCGCATATGGTATGCGTCATCGATCTCGGAATGCCTAACTGCAGAACATTTGCGCTTTGATTTCATCGGTGATCGTTGAATCGATGACTCCATAGCAACACACCTCTCAGCTCGAGTGCTCGGCCTCTTATTGCGTGGCGCAGCAAGAACACTTCCCGTTGCAAAAGCCTTTTTTCCCCATACCTTTATAACGTTTGCCGTGATAGTGATGATTTCCCAAAATTCACAAAGTAGTCATTCATAATGTTCTCCAGAGTTTTACCCTGTGTGGAGGTTTGTGGACCCTCACACGAGCTCATTCGAAACGGTCTTCGACAGTGCTCGTTCCCAATTTAATGTATCTATATTCAACACACTCGTATACGCCATCGTTCCGTTCCGCACTCGACTTTTTCTGTTATAATTATTTTTTTGTACCACGGTTTATTCTCCTCCCCACCTTTTCCAGCAGCAGTGAGCGGTATCAGCGGTATGAATTGGCAGCAGTAGAGCCCGATTAAGCTGGATTTATTACAGCGTAAAGGGACTTCCCACCTACTCCATACATAAATCATATTTACTGGTACCCAATTTAAAAGCTTAGCGATTTACTAAGACATTATAAAGATAAAAATGGAATTAAAATAACCTATTATTTGGAGAAAATCCTATTATTTTTAATTAATATATGAATTAGGTGTTATGATTATAATAATAAAAAATCTGATGTGGACACCACATGACTTCCTTGTACGCCTATTAAATTACATATACACATTTTTTTAAAATGAAAAGTACATACAATTTTATTTCATTAATAACTTCTGATATTTTTGTTGTTGTTATTATTGAAATATTATTTATCATAAAAATTTGTTTACAATCAGACGTAAATAATTATTAACAAATCAATACATAAGATTAAAAAAAAATTAAAAAGAAAAGGATATGAAGCCGGATTCTCTCCGATGTGTCTTCCCCTTGTAAAATCCAAATATTTCATTAATTATAGTTTTATTGGGCTATAACTCTGGAACCGATAAAAATAAGTACCGCTTATGATATATCGTTGAAAAGTACTCAATGTGAGCTTATTACTGCAGTTAAGAAAAAGTCCAAAATCCAAATTATTTAGGACTGTTATCATAGTCCTAAATCAAAAATTTCAGCATCCTACGGCTAATCGTTTTGAGCTACGGGTTTGTATTTTGATACGTACGTACATACAGACGTCAAGCCTAAACTAGTCGAAATGGATTCAGGGGTAGTCAAAATGAATATTTTCGTTGAAAAAGCGAAATTTTTCGGGATCACAATACTTATCTACTTCGTACAAGGCAGTAAAAATGAAATAAGATTAAGGCAAGTACTTAGCCTTACCTGCTTTGCCTTTCAATTTATTCAACGAAGAAAAGATGGATTTGTGACGAGATAAAATTTATCGATGAGATTTTTACTGTAGAAGGAAACAGAAATATATTCGAAGTAATAAATGTGATTTCCGTACCGTAGAAGAAATTCAATCGGAGCGGAAGAAGGGCGGTAAAAAAATATTAAGACAAAATATAGAATAAGATACTTCGTAGAATATTCTAATTTAGGTAGTAAAGTTAGTAATGAAGAAAGAAGTAGAAGTCGTCGAAATCAGACCGGCACAAACTAGTAAGCAGTAGCGTGAAGCGATAAAACTACTTGCAATCGTCATAGATTAAAGAATTAAAAAAAAGTATTCCAAATATATTTGTACGGAATAAAGTTTTAACTACACTAGTACAACAACAAAGCAGGATTTACATAAGACAGGCTATTGAGATGTTGTTTAAACAGGAGCAGGAGTTATCGCTATAAAATGGGTAAAACGGTTGAAAGAAAACGAAATGAAAAGACTTAAGACGAATTGAAAAAGAGAGAAGTTTGTTGCAAAAGAATCTTGTGAAAGGGAATAATAGATTTACGATCATATTTTAGGCTATCCTTGGTTGGAGTGAATTTGGTTGTAGAAAGAAGTGTTAGCTAAAAAAAAATAAGGATAACAAAGATTAAATTTTACGGAATGCCGGCCTCCGTGACGCGAGTGGTAGCGTCTCGGCCTTTCATCCGTAGGTCCCGGGTTCGAATTCCGATCAGGCATGGAATTTTCACACACGCTACAAATCAATCATCTCATCCTCTGAAGCAATACTTAACGTTGGTCCCGGAGGTTGAAGAAAAAAAAAAACTTTATGGAATGCAATCGCGACACAAAAGGTTAAACACTCGCTGACAGAATCTAGTATTTTAATTCGTGTCTTACAAAAACGGACGAGGAGAGAAGAAACGTAGTATATTTAAATATTTTTTATTTATAAATGTCGATTAACAATTAATGAATTTTCCTACATCTCTGCAATTTTCCATTAAGATTTCTTAATATTAAACGGAATTATGTACTTGTAAAGAATCGTTATCAACTGTTTACCGTTTTAAAACAGCGACCACAGCGAAATTCCGTAGACGGGAATTTTCTTTAGCCAAGGCACCAAAGCGTACTTTTGACATAACCCATCATTTCCAGTCAATTTCTCAGGCGGCTACGCGTTAAATTTTTTTTTTCGCTTTACTCCATCTACAAGTTTATCTCTAAGGCCGTTGTTCTATTATTTTACGGCATTGTATCTTTTTCAGTACGTTATTGAATTTTTAATCTTAAGTCGGCTTTTGGTAAACATGTTTTTATCATTTTCTTCTAGGATATCTTATCTACAAAAAAACATTTGATAAATATGAGATTATAAAGAGGAAGGTTGGCTGTTATGAATAAGTGAGTTTTATCACTAACTAAACATTACACCGATTACGATAAAAATTCCGTTTTACGCTTTATTGTAATTTTCATTTTTATTAATTGAAATTTGACGTATAGCTCAGTTTGTTAAATTCTTTAGAAAATGAGCGAGAACTATTCTGTACGTAAATAGTAGTAATTTGCTTGCAAGAGTTTCTGTAAATTATGAGCACCGGGACGGAAATGTTTAATTGGACTTTTACTTTTTTTAAATAAGTATCTTCATCCTCGATGATTACGCGTAATCGTTTACTACGAGTATCATTTTCTACTAAGGACAATCTTTATTTTTATATATGTTTTATTCTTACTAAGCACCGATCTTTTTTTCAGTGTCTTATTTACTTTAAGTATAAATAGTTCATTTACGTAAATACGAGACGTTATCTTTAAAGTAAAGATCGTTTCATTGTAGAAAAACTTATTCTGAAAACTTTATAAGTATCTTTTATTTCTCTTAAACTACATACCTTATACTACTTATCTATATAATCGCCACATGAATTATGAAATTTATGTTAGCGATACACCAGCTTTAATATACCCTCGTCATATTCTTCTGCCGCCAGTCTATTTAGCCGCTGATCACCAGCATTTTTAAGGACATCGTCACCCGCGAATCGCTTACCGCTGAAAAATTCTTTCAATTTCCCAAACAAACGGTAATCAGAAGGAGCTACGTCCAGACTATATGGTGGGTGCTCGTAAATTTCCCACCGAAATGTTCTCAGTAAATCACGTGTAGGGCCCGCAACATGTGAAAGTGTATTATCGTGCAACAGGTCGACGCCGTGGGTCAGCCGCCCACGTCGCCGATTTTGAATGGCGCGCCGTAACTTTTGTAGAGTTTTGCAGTAGGCTTCTGCATTTATATTCGTTCCACGTGACGTGAAATTAATCAGCAGTATGCCAAACCGATCTGATAACTGTGGCCTTAAATTTGCGTTCAAATGGCTGTGGCTTGATCTTTGTCGGTCTGGTTAGCGATAGAGGATGACGCCATTCACTTGACTGCCGTTATCTCTCTGGCGTGTAATACGAAATCCATGTTTCATCGGCGGTAATGATCGAATTAAGGAACTCATCTCTTTTTTCTGAGTAGCGCATCAAAAATTCCAAAGCAGATCGCATTCGGATTTTTCGTGACGTTCCGTTAAGACGTGCGGCACCCGGCGTACAAAACCCTTTCTGAAGCGTAAATGGTCACAAACAATGCGACCATTAACAGCTCTTGAAATATCAGGAAAAAGAAGGGCCAGGTCGGAAATCGTGATCTTTTCTGATTTCATCGACGTGTTTGAACAAGTCCTCGGTGATTATCGAGGGCCTCCTCGAACGTTCTTCATCATGCACATTAATTCTGTTATTTCTAAACCTTTCACCAATTTCGAACGTTTCTTTCATTCATTACATTATTACCAAACACAGCAACCAACTGCCTGGTTTAAAAAACTTATGACTCCGCGTTTTTCACAGTCGGCGGCAACATCGATTTTCTTATTCATTTTATAACGTAATAACTCACACTTAATCAAAGATACTACAACGCGACAACTTACGGACAGCAATGCAGTGTGTACATTACTAGCATTGCCATGAACGACACAGGTTCGTCAATCTTAAGGAGAGAAATTTCCCAGCAGTCTTTAGAGATATCCTTCATAGATTACTTATATAAAATCATATACATATATATTCCTGAAAAAAAATTATTTTTCAGTATGAGACCACAACTTGGGGTATTCTGTAGGCCATTTTTGAAACTAGTTGTGAAAAATATTAAATATTTGTCATTGATTACGATTATCATAGTTCGACATTTTTTTACGTTAAAAGTTTTGTTTTTCAATGTCCTTTATAAGGATGTGTCACGATCCTACCCCTCCCTTTTAAAATTTTTGACTTGCTCTCGTGCATGTTTGCAGTATGTAGTGTCATATGGTAGCGAAAATATCGGGTGTCTGAAAAAGAACTCCGAGGATTTAAATTAAATTTACTTTATTACATTTAGAATTACAAATGTATCTTTTCTATTACTTGTAGAAATACAAAGTCTAAAGTTTTATTGACCTCTTAATATAACTCAATATGAGCACCGTTTACAGCCGTTCGGACGCCAGACCGATATCCACCTCATTCCACACACCGGCGAGCATGTCTGCAGGAATCTCTTCCATGGCTGCTGTTACTGTTTAACACAGATGATTAAGTAACTGAATTTTTTGTAGACTACAATGTCTTTTATGTACCCCCAAAAGAAGAAATCTAATCGGGACTTCGCGGTGGCCAAGCAATGGAAGCTTCTCTGCCTATATGGTCTTCTAGGAACCTGTTGTTGGGCACAGGCAGCACAACTTTTGAATTATGTGAAACTCGATCTGTTGGAAAAGTAGGTCCTCTGTATTTTCAATCTGCGGAAACATAAAGTTCTCTAACATGTCCGAATACATTATGCTCGTAATAGTTTGCTTATGGAAAAAGTGGCCCAAAAATTCAGTTATGCACGATGTAACACCAGACATTTACATTCGGATGAATTCCACCAATTCATGTCTATTTTCTGAACCCCATACTCCACAATTATGGTCCACGACTTCACGAACGTGAAATGTTGCTTCATTAGTAAATATAATGCGCTGCAGGTAGTTTTCATCAGGAGAAATAGAGCAGCTGCAGTTTACAAACACGAAATTTCAATCGCTTGCACATCATGAACAGTTTTTTAGGAACTGTTTAGTCGACGACTACAATCTGAACGTTTTGGAATTCGTTGGAAAGATAATCTTTCTGTATTTTCAATACTTGTTTTAGGCCTAACTAGAGTGTCCTTTCAAAACGCTTCCGCTTTCCAGAAGTTGCTCATTCCACTTAAGTATGCTTTTGTAACTCGATAATTTCTTTGTACGACAAACTGTGATTTTGTTTCTGCTAACCAGTGCACGCATTGTGCTTTCTCTTGCGGCGACGCCACGGTATTGAAGCCCGGGCTCAGAACATCTTGACCTCTGCTACCGCCTAAAGCAGGAACTATGTGACGGTGAATGTGTAAATTAAAACCTGTTACCACTGCAACATTATGCATAAAACACTATTCATTGAGTGCTGCAAAATAAAGAACTTCTTTAAACCCCTGAAGTTATTTTTCGGACACCCAGTACATTGTTTTGAGTAGGAACATTTGCTAAATTTAATTTTTGCATGTTTAAAAAATTATTTAAGAGTTCCCATTATACTTTTTTAACGTCCGGTATAATTATAATATGTATATATGCACTAGCATCCTCGTCACGGCTTCACCCGTGCTATATGGTTACTTGTGTTTCCCGTCGTAGTCAATTTATTTTATATTTTTTAGTCTAGTAACCGGAGGCAGGTGCAATCAGTCGCGTCGCACATACAGTAATAGTGGCAGTGACTGTGTTATTTTAGCCGCCGCGCCATACACTGCCGCATCCCTTAAAAAAAATCGAAATTCAAAATAGCTCAAAAATGGTGTTTAGATTTTTATCTGTTTATATATATATATATATATATATACTAGAATCCCCATCGCGGTTTCGTCCGTGCTATATGGTTACTTGTGTTTTCCGTCGCGTTCAGGAGATATTTAGCCGGTCATGGTACGCTTAGTTTGTCCTTCCGTCTAGCCTGCGGGCACTGTCCCCCGGGACCCCACTGTATTCATTAAACTCAAGGTTGTGAGAATAATAATAATCGATAAGAATGATAGCCTGTTCAATTTTATAAAAAATATCGGTGTATTGTAATTTCTTCAGAGCAAAGGAACTGGTCAATACAGGCCCTAAAACTTTGAGTGATCTAAGAATGTGGGGTGCAAAGCAGTCGGCCTCCATCTTAAAATTATTATTCGTAGTTGTAGCTGGTTAAAAATGTATTTTGACAGGCTCATAGTGTTACCCGACAAACACCACTAGGAGATGACCGTACTTCGTTTCTCATTTTTTCTTAAAATTTTTTAATTACTTTTATTATATATTTTTTAGTCAAGTAACCAGAGGCAGGTGAAGCCAGTCGCGTCGCACATACAGTAACACATACAGGTTGTGTTTGTTGCACAACGGCGGTGTATACTGTCGCACCGCTTAAAAACTCGAAATTCAGAAAAACCTGAAAATGCTTTTTATATATTTATCTGAAGATTATCTGAAAGCTCAAACCTAGAGAATATCTCGTTCAGTATAGTAGGAAATGTGGAAAATTTTCAATCACTGGTCAAAGTTTTTTACTTTTCTTCATTCCTTTCAAGGTCAAATTTGAAAAATCTAGAAAATGATTACTAGATATTTATATGAAAATTACACACACTAAGAATCAAATTGATATCTTCATTTTTTACAGAGAAATTAAAAAAAATTTTAACCGAGTTTCAGAAGAAAAAAATTCATTTTAACCTGTAAAACTCGGAATTTTCAAAAAAATGAATTTTTTTTTGTCCCGTGAAGAATAGACTCACCACAAATCAAGTTGATATCTTCATTTGATACCGAGAAAAAAAAAACTAAATTTCACTGTTACTCCATTTTAACACTAACTCGGAATTTCATAAAATCCTTTCTTAGTGTTCACTTACATCGTAAGAAGAATATCTTTACAAACTTTCTTCAATTTAGCTTCAGTAGTTTTTGCCGGCCGTTGATGAATCAGTCGGTCAGGATAGGTTGCTTTATATTAATTTATCAAGGAGATAGGATCGAGTGAAAGCCGGCAACAATGTCGGTGAATTTTTCCGGCATTTGCGTACAGCTTAAAATTTAATTCTTCACCTAGTGATAAATTGAGAATTATTTATAACCTTTGGGCCGTATTTATTTTCTTACTTATTTCCTTATGTTTTTAACACATTCATTAAATAATGAAAAATTATTTTTGAAAAAGAAAGCCGTGAATGATTTAGTAAACAAGTAAAAATGTTTAAATTACTCCTTTTTCTCTTACAGACCGTTGTTCCCCTTTGATCCTTTTCTTATTCTTTTATACGTACTTCATTTTAAAATGGAAAGAAGTGTTTAAAGCCTTGACCCGGTAGATCAATTTTTTTAATTCATACGATATTTTGGATGATAAAGGCAGTTTAATTTTTTTTTATTACGTTACTACAAATATTCTTTAAACGTATTCCAGTAAACTTTCTTCAGATTTTACTTGATTCGAGAGAGTAATCATTTAATAAAGGAAAAATACTCCAACATATAATCGACTATTTTTATATCTTATTTTAAAAAATTCAATAGCATCAGTTCCCATTACACACACACAACTCACTATTCCAAAGTTCATGATTCATCCGTTTCAGAGATATGAAGCAAAACACACACACATACACTTGCACACATGCATGCAGTATTTGGTCCTAATTTTTTTAATCTTTTTCTTCTGGAACCTAAAAACATTGAGAAATTACAAAAAAGACAAGCTACCGAAAATGTTTTTATATTACTTTCTCTTATATGAATACTTAAGCATTCCATATCAAAATTTGCTAGGAAAGTAAAAATAAGCAGATTAGAGTATTTAATTCGTTATAATCAAGGTAATAAAAGTTAAAAGCTTGCATGATGATTATTTTCATAATAAATGATGTTTTTATCTGGCGGCATTAAATAATAGATTATGTAACACTGACCTAGTTTATTATTTTACATCTATTTTTGTTTTATTACACAGACGTTTATTATAATTTATTAAAATACACTAGCTACTTCATCAGTGTGACGGGTAAAAAAAATCTTATGTAGGTTTTTGTTACCTATTATTGCTCTTCAAATCTAATAGTAAATTTGTTCATCCTCCAATAATTTGCAATTTAAATCTTTCTCTACCGCAATATCACCCCTCCATTTTCGCATTTTACGAATACCTCCCGCTATCACTGTTGCCAACTGGAGCGTAGGACGTCCCGGGCTTGTGTAACACAAGGTCGGGTCACGTGGCCTGTTTCGACGGTTCGAGTGGTCGTGATGTAGTGGGGGTTTATGACCTTGACCGCCATCCTAACGCAGAACTTCCAAACTTCTTTGTGTGGCGCCCACGCTGCTTATATAAAATACACTACAATATAGGGCTACTTGTCACAGTTTTCTGTCGTTCTTCTTCCTTTTTTTTTACACACTCTTCTATATATTTAATCATTTACTTTCTCTTTCATCTATTTCATTAATCTCCTCTACTGTCGTGCACATTTTTTTGTTGGTATTTTTTTTCTTTTAATTGAATACATCTTATTAATAATTAGAACAGTTTTTTGAAAAAATTTGAATTTTTGTGGAACTTTTTACCTTTGGGATATATTTATTTAAAAGATTACCTCTTAAATCAGTTCTTTTTCTGTACAAAAAATGAAACGGTTTTAATCATATTTCACATTCACTGACAGAATGATTAAATTACTTCATTTAGTTTTTTTGTAATAAGAAATGCAGCTGATTTTTAGTTCCTGGTACAAAGTAAAACAGTTCTGTGAAAAATGTTGGTTTTCAAATTTCACCGGAAATATCCATTTTGACCATCCCTGAATCCATTTTCACTATTTTCGGCGTGACGTCTGTACATACGTTTGTATTTCGCATAACTCAAAAAAGCTTAGCCTTAGGATGTTGAAATTTTGGATTTAGGACTGTTGTAACATCTAGTTGTGCACCTCCCCTTTCGATTGCAATCGACTGGACCGAAAGTGTTAAAATAGCCCAAAATCCCCAAAAGATTGAATTTTGGACTTTTTCTTAACTGCAGTAATAAGCCCTCATTGAGAGCGTTTCAACGATATATCATAAACGATACTTATTTTCATTGGTTCCAGAGTTATAGTTAAATAAAATTTTAATTAATGAAATATTTGGATCTTACAATGGGAAGGCTCATCGGTTTCAATCCGACTTCATCTACTTTTTTAACTTTTTTTTTAATTCATTTTTTACCTTTTTTTAAATTTAATTATATTGATTTATTAATAATTAATTGCTAACCTCATATGGTTAGCATCAGTCATATGGTGTCCACATCAGAGTTTTAGTAAAATAAAAGTGATTTTAATATTATACTTGAAGATTTATATTTTTATTAAAGTACAAGATTAATTCGCTTTATATTAAATATTTCTTTTAAAAAAATCGAGGGTTGTCCCTCGAATTTTATGTGTGCGTGTGTGTATATATATATATATATATATATGTGTGTGTGTGTGAATTTGTGTGTGTATGTTAATAAAAAAATAACCATTGTTATAAAATTTTGAATGAATATGTTATTTCGCCCCTGAGATATTTGTGTATTTGACATATATTATGTATAATAATCGACGCGAATACATTAATAATAAGCTAAATATATTATTTACGCGTATTAACAAATATGTTAATACGAATGCTGACTTTAATTAGAAAATGGTAGCCGTTTTTATGATAGGCATTACTGAAATTAAAAAAGGACACGTTCGAGTTTTAAACTAAATAAGGAAAAAATTATATAATAATAAAAATTTATCTTTTATTATATCGTAAATTAATTTATATCTGTAAATTAAATATTTCAAAACAGAGAAAATGAGGAAGATATCGAAGAACTCAAGAGAATTATTAGCTGGCAAGCGGTCTTACGAGCAGTTGGCCATAGTAGCAGCTGAATAATCTATGTTATTACGTGATGGCTATAATATATCTTTCTTTCCAAAACATTAAGTGTACCAATAGTTTTTAAGATTTTTTTTCGTTGTTTCTATTTTCCTATTTAGCTTATCAAAAATAATTCTTCTTCTTTCGCTACGGCCGCCTAAGGATAACGATTTCATTTCCTTTTCCTTTGTTGTTTCCTTATCTTCCAGTACTCTTTCATCTTTTCGCTCTGCGTTTTTTTTTCCTCGGATCACTTTGTTCGAGTTCTTTTATACTTCCTACTTTAGAATTCACATTTTTCACACTTTCCTACAAAAAAAAAACTTTTTTTCTGTTATTTCAACCTCTTTTTTTCTAGTTCTTTTTTTATTTCTTGGAACCGGCTTCGATCTTATTAACTTCTTTTGAAAATCTGTTCGTTAACCTGTTGTCATTCGTTGTATATAAGTGCCCAAAGAAAATCGATATTCTTTTTCTCATTATTTCTAAAAACTTTTCTATGTTTTTATATACTTCACCATTATTTGCTTATTTTCTACCCTTCATTGGTTTTTAGTGGACTCGATATTTTCCTAATAATTCTTCTCTGTAACGATTCTAATTTATAATTAAGCGATAGACATTCACAAGCATATAAACACTCTGTTTTAATTATAATGTTACAAGTATAATGCGATATTTTTGCATTTTTTGTTACAGATATACTTAGTCATACCATACGCTCTTTTCATTTTATGAATTCTATCATCTGCAGCGAATTTCTCTAATCCATTTTCTCGGATAGTCCTCTTAATTCGTTATTAAAAAAAATTATTTTTTTTTAATACAAAAATCTTACTGAAATTATTTTTATTTTTATTATGATCGATAACTGGAATACCCTTGCTTAAAAAAAAAAGAAGTGGTTCAATTTGGCAAGAATTATTTGAATAGCAGTTTAATAGCGAATATTTTTTATAATACTTCTCTACCTTTTGTATGGGATATATCTAATATTAAAAATTAATAAAAACTGATTTTTTTCTTAAATTTTTTTGTAGAATAATTTTATTATTGAATTAAAATGGTCAGTAAAATACCAGGAAATTACATAAATACTATCAGTTTTTTACCGTTATTTTTAAGCGCGTTATTTATCATTAAAATCTTCGGGAAAGATAATTAATATAAATTTGTTTTTCTTTCTTTTTAACAAACAAGCCGAATAATTTATTAAAAATTAAGTTACGCAAACCCTGTATTTTGTTGAAATATCTTTTCTTTATCGATAAAGAATTCGACCTTACATTAATCCGGTTATCTGATGTAATAAATTATTGAAACGATAGATTTTTAAAGATAATTTTCCACATTTTTTAAAAAATTTTCCCTCTGGTATTCTGTACGATTATAAATATCGTTTTCATTATCTCTCCATTTCAACAATCGTTAAGTCACAATTAATCTTGGTTTCAGAACCAGCTTCCTTATCGTCAATTATTTACGATAAAAAAATATCACTATTAGCAAATTACACGTAAACAGTTTTTAAATTTAATTAATTATTATATTAAAGGTCATTAAAGATTAAGTTGAAGATTATATTATAGATCGTTAAGTTACCAGTTTACCTTGATAATCCATTTATAGACGTAAAAATTTGATATGCATTTTGTAAATCGTAAAGGAAATACGGGAATATCAGTCCGTAGTCGATGAGTTAATAATTATTGGTTATTGAAAAGGAAATGATATAAATTACTAACAATTAGTAAACACTTATTATAGTCACATAATGGGGTGGTGTTATTTTACATATTGTTTAAAATAAAAAAAATTATTTTAAAATCAAAAGAAATATATCTCCAATAAGCGCAAACGTTGATACATTATTAACCAGCCAGCAACTATTGTAATATTGGAATTAAAACAGAGGTACTAATTTTTTATATTTTCTTCCAGGAGAGGGAAAATAATGAACAAGACTTATTGTGTTTGTTATATACGATTATTTTATTATTACTTTTACCGTTACTCTAATATCAGATTCAAATAACGCTTGTAATTATTGCTTTATGCTATTGTTTATTATATCTCTGATAAAACTTACTTGAATTGACTTTGTAGCTTATTGATTCTTTTCATAACCACAAAATTCTGAGGACCGTACTTTTTGACACCCTTCATAGGACATCAGGACTAGTGGATTCATCTCTACAGTAACGGCTCGCTCTAGGATTTGTCAAGTACTTGGGTTCGCTCAGTATACACGTCCTTTAAAAAAAAAACCAAGAGAAAGGCTTCTGATGACGATAAGTCAGGTGAACGAAGGGGCCATAGACCTTTTGAGATCATGCGATCACCGAACATTTCTTACAAAAATTCAGTGGTATTTTTGGATGTATGGCATGTTGCCCCGTCTTATTGCAAGTAACAATAGCGTTCGTCAGGCAGAAGAGCTACAAATTGCATAATTATATCCTGGTGTGCCGACTGTCAAGGGTTTCGTAAAAAAAATCGGGCCCACTATTCGTTTTCGAGAAATCGCACACCGAACACTTACCTTTTGTGAGTGCAGCGGCGATTCATGTAAGATGTGTAGATTTCGTGTTGACCGATATCTGTTGTTCTGATTATTGATGTAACCAATAAGTTGAAAATACACCTCATCGCTAAAAAACACATTATCCAGTTAAATGATCGCACTATAGATCGTTCCTTTATCATTATCTGCTATCCTTGGTTACTTCGGATTGTTCAGAAAGTTTCGATCCATTGAATCCGTGTTACAGTTGTGATATGTACATATTGACCTTTAAACTCTGACATCCAATACTTGTATAAAAAGCCCAACTTGGATTTGAATTGATCATCGGGCAAATTCAGGCATATTTTACATTTTAAATATAAAATAAAAAAATAGACAAGTTCTGGATCGGCCAAAATTACTTTCATAATGAAGTTTAAAATTAATATTTAAAATATTTTAGTATTTTTAAAATTATGTTTTTAGAAACATAATGTGTTAATGTGTTTGCGTCTTAGCCATTATTGATCCTCTCATTGTTGCCGAAATCAGGGCTTATGATGCGAGATAGAAACTGTAAGGTGGATGTAACACCTTCCAGTCTGACTTTTGAAAACTTCCAAATTTTTTTGAGAGGTATGAAGGCGGGCGTTATCATGTAGAAAAATTAGAAAACTAAAACGTTTCCTCCTTACTATGGGTTTCACATTATTCTCTATAGTGTGACACGTGTACGTTGTTATTCCAAACAATTACAATAAATCGGGCTTTTATATTTCCGAAACTCCGTTCTCATCACTTTACCGGCTGATGCGTACGTTTTAAATTTTTCCTTACAGTCGAATACGGAATTCCCTTTCTGGCTCAAAATGATGAATGCAGGTTTCATCTCAAGTTAAATGACCTAAAAATGCATTACCGTCACCTAAAATCCATCTTTTAAGTTCCGTAAAAATGTGAATAAGGATGTCCTGATTTGACACCGTAATTCACTTTAGACGATTTTGATCGACCGTCTCAGAATCCACCTCTAACATGTTTTACGTCAGTTCATCTGAATATGGATAATGGGATGTGTCGATACTTGCATTACAAATTTTTATGCGTATGTCGATTTTCCAAATCTTTATGCGTATGTCCTTGCGAATAAGTTCAATAATACGACTTTGCAAAGCGTCATTTGAAACTTCCACCGGTTGAAAATTAGTGCCACGTGTTCTCGATATAAGTTGTTCTATCCACTTATAAAATCTTTACATAATAGACTAATTACCATACTCCTTTAACATCCGCACGTGAGTTACGGCCGGTTTTACATCTTTGTTTTATCAGAAAGAAGTTCTTATCACAGCACACTGCTTTTCTACGGTACACGTTTTCAGCGAAGTCGACATGTTGAAATAAACATAAGGTATTAAATAATGGAAATTTTTTGAACTGATATTTTCTGTCAGGAGTACCAATTTGAGCGTCAGACAGTTTCAGATTATTATATTAGTTTTTTCGGTGTTTCCATTTGACTCTTTAATTATTAGATGTATCTCCTATCTTTTGTTACTGCGCGTAATAAACACTTAATTACTGCGTTCATAAACACTTTTTTAAACATAACATCGTAAAGTTCATCGTTTAAATATATATGTTTAATCCCTATTCACAAAGTGACATATTGATAGTAATGTTAACAGGTTGCTCAGTAAAAATTAATAATTATTTTTTACTTGTTTTATTTTTGTTTTTTACTCAGTAAAAAACAATTATAAAAAAGGTAAAAACGATGTAAATAACAAAAGTGGCTTACAAATACGGTAAAGATGGACAAAATCAATTAGATAACCGATCGCAATAAACTCTCATAAGAAACTAACATTGTAGTAATGAAACACTGTGAAAGCAATATTACACAACAATGAAGTAAGCTTCATTGTTGCTACAATGGTAAGAGACTATCAATGATCAGCTGATCAGCATGAATAGGTGACAATACTTTTATTTATTTACTCCTTAAATTGGAACAAAAACAATTTCTTTTGTTAAAAATTAATTTTTATAAATTTTTTTAACTTTTTAGTTTAACTTTTAAAATAAATTTTTATTAAATTAAATTTTTATTCAATTTGGTTTAATTTCTTTTTATTTAATTTTATTATTTGGACATAATAAATTTAATAATTTTCAAAATCCAAACTATCCCGCAGCCATTTTTGGTATAGACATCGTACCAATTTTTTATTAATACCATTTTTCTGGTCATAAATAGACTTTTAAAATAACTTATCACACAAAGGTGTTACCATTTAAGATATTTGATTTATAGCCTCTGGAACTCCCCCAAGAACAGGTTGAAATTCTATTTCTCGTCAAAAGGCAAAGTAGTTGACCGATACCTTATCCTGAAATTTACTACAGTATTCTATCTGGAACGGTTTTAAAGTTGTTGAGGAATTTCCTAACTTTTGACTCGCTCTGTATGTATGACATAAACAACTTTTTATGCTTTTCCTTTAACTTTTATGAAATGTTTTATTAATTTCATTTAATAATAAAGAAAGAGTCTCTGATTTATAGATTATTTTATTATTATAACATTTTAATTATCTTTGCTTTTAAAAAATGTCAAAATTAATTTTTTCTTTGTCTTCGGCCCTTTGACTTAGGTAAACTAATGCCCCGCATATGTTCCCCAGTCTCACCGGCTTCTGTAGGAAAATAATGGTTTAATTCACTCCTGGCCAGTCTCACACTAACAGAGGCGGGTTGATGATCCTCTTCGGTCTCGTAGTCCTCAATATAAGTGATTTTTATTTCACTCGCAAAAATTTGACAAAGTCCAAAAAAATAAACAATCAGCTCTTATAAACAAACTAGGAAATAGGTTATTATACGACTAAAACTGATACAAATACTCTCAAATGCACAAAAATAAGTTCGCAAAGCTCCGTTGCACTGTTAATAATCCCGGTTAAGGACAAAGATGTATTTATATTGCCAAAAACAACTAAATCAAAGTCTAGCCTAGGTTACTCTGATAACGGTAGACTGTAGGAAAAATTTTAATTTAACACTAAACGCAACGAAACAAGAAAAAACAAAACTAAAACACAACAAATCAAACAAAGGAACGCAAAAAAACGAAACGAAGTAAATAACAAAACTATCAGAAAACTTAATGCAAGTATGTCTGCAGTGTTTAACCAAAGGTAATATCACTACCACTGAATAGATCTAAAATATTTAAGTGGTTGTAACTTAAGAACGTTATGTGATGGGTCGTTTCGGAATGCATATTAATATTCAGCATATAAGATACTATATAGAACACCTACTCCCTTTTCAGTTTCAAATTTTATTTTGACCAGTGTAATCATGTCTGGATCCATCATGATTTATAAGTAAATTGAAGTTAAATTATTTCTTACCAACGCCCAT
This sequence comes from Lycorma delicatula, assembly GCF_047948215.1. NCBI lineage: Eukaryota > Metazoa > Arthropoda > Insecta > Hemiptera > Fulgoridae > Lycorma > Lycorma delicatula. The sequence continues at coordinate 200,758,136 of NC_134458.1, read as the reverse complement.
TAGTTTATTTAATTCTATTAAAGTTGTATCAATGTTTGGCGACTATCCAATTTTTATTAAATTTTTTTTCTTTTTTTTTGAAACAGCGATTTATCAGAGTTTTCTTGTACCGTGAATTTTTTTTTGTGTAGAATTTAAATTATTTAATGAATTTTTCATTTCAAAATTATCGTGTTTATTATAATACGGCAAATGTTTTTCTTAAAACTGAACATAAAATATTAATAATAATCTAAGGAAATCATTAAATAATTAATAAGAAATATAGTGTATAATGATAAATTTAAAACCAAAATTGTCAGGAATAATTGATTGCACTGATAAACATAATTTTTGTTTTCTAACATGCGTTACATGATTTTAATTTGTTGTTTTTTTTTGTTTGTTTTTTTTTATGAAGAGGATGGCTGAAAGGTACACGGTAGGCTTTGCCATTTGGTGTACCTATGATTTGGCCCGAACCAGAGGATCATGTAACCCATTGTTACTTTTGTTTAACAAGTGTGTCTGGAACTTCTAAAAAATCTAAACATATTGTAAAATATCTTTCATTACAATCTGCAATCAGGCCTATACCTCACAGCGAAATTATTCCAGTTCCTGAACCACCTGTGAACGTATGTTTCGAAAGCAGCGATGAAGAATCAGACAGTACTGAAGAAGACAGCAATGATTTTGATTTTAAATTATCTTCCAATAAGCTACATCTCATATCACGAGGTGAATTAAATGACTTGGTTAGGGGTTTAAATTTATCTACAAATGAAGCTGAAATGTTAGGATCAAGACAGTAAGGTTGGAATTTATTTCAAAAAATACATAAATGTCGGGCTTTCGAAGCCGACAAAAAAGAACTTTCTCAGTACTTTATTGATGAAAATAATTTGTTTTATGCACAAATATTGATGACATTGTGCTGCACTTAGGGCAACTACATAAACCTGAGGACTGGCGCCTTTTCATAGATTCATCCAAGCATAGTTTAAAAGTGGTTTTACTACACAACGGTAACAAATATCCTTCGATACCAATCGCTTATGGTATTAATTTGAAAGAGACATACGGTGTGATGAAAGACGTTCTTGAAAAAATAAATTATAAAAAACATAGCTGGAACGTATATGGTGATATGAAAGTTATACCTATTTTGTTAGGCATGCAGTTAGGCTGTACAAGTACATGTGTTTTCTTTGCGAATGGAACAGCCGAGCTAGGGATAAATATTATGTTACCAAAGAGTGGAAGAAACGAGACAACTTAACTCCAAACTGAAAAAATATTATTCATGAGCCCTTAGTTGAACCCAAAAAAAAATATTTTTCCCCCTCGCCATATCAAGCTTAGACTAATAAAAAAATTTGTAAAAGCAGTGAACAAGGATAGTCCCAGATTTATGTACATCAGGCAAAATTTCCGAATGTAAGTGAAGGAAAAATTAAAGAAGGAATATTTGTTGATTCTCAAATAAGAAAGTTGATAAAAAATTATGTTTTTACTCAATGTTAAATAATGTAGAAAGTGCAGCTTGGGGTTCATTTAAAAACGTTTGCAAAAATTTTCTCGGCTAACAAAAATCCCTCAGTTACCACGATATTGTTAACCAACTTCTTTTCATATAGAGCTATGAGATGTAATATGTCTTTGAAAATACATTTCCTCCACTCATATCAGGACTTTATCCCGGACAACCTCGGAGACGTAGGTGACGAACAAGGTGAACGTTTCCACCAAGAAATTTCGGTGATGGAAAGCCGCTATAAAGGGAAATGGAATACAAACATGCTAGTCGATTACTGTTGGCCATTAATTCGGGATGTTGCTATTTATAAAACAAAAGCATCAGTAAAATCATTCTAACACAAGTATGGCCATGAAAAATTATTAATTTTACAGATTTTAACTACATTTTCTCTTAATTTTTTTGAAGTTTAATTTATTTAAAACTAAGGGTGATAGAAATATTGTAATTTCAGATCAGTAATGTATGCGAAAAAGCAATTCAAGAAATGGTATCACACTTAGAGAAACACTAAAAAAACGTTTTTTGTCTGTCAGTGTTTTTTTTAAAAAATAATACTTATATTCTTTGTCTCTCTTATATAATGGTACCAAAAGATCAAAAGGGTATCTATTATCCGGTATTCAATATATAAATTGGATTATATTTAACGCACATCTATTTCACCTTTTTTTTAGTAATTTAAAAAAGTATATAAATTACTTTAGGACATTATATAAAAAAACTAAAAACAGTGTATTTTTAATTATTTTTTACTTGCTGTAGTTTTTTCAAAATTGCATTCACTAATTAACGTGATAACTTATAAATTTATGTGAATTTAAAAAGATTTTACAAACCTCTGCCCTTTCATAGTATTCGAACAGAATTATAGGTTTTTTTAACTGAAAAAAAATGTATACTACACACAAGACAGAGTTCAAAATAAATAATCGTTATGAATTTGTTACAGGTAGATAAATAGAAAACTAGACCCATTAATAAAAGAAACCGCTAGTCTTAACCCTTTTTGACCACTAATCTTATATTAACAAACAATCGTATAGTGTTCACTTGCCAATACAACGCAAGGTATCTACACAAGTTTATTTTTTACACAAGTTCGTTTTGAACAGGAATAAATTTGGTTTCGTTATACAGAAGTGGGTTTTAAAAAATATTAATAAACTTGATTTATCGGTCGAAGTAGAAGTTTTGAGGTCCTTGAAATCAAGAAGTAAGGTCACATCTAGAGTCTTACCTTTTTACGTATTGTGGTAACATGTTGATTCCAAATCAGTCGTTTATCTACATAGTAACTGAGATAATTTGCTCTTATGTAACGTAATTACTGGCGTCTTTAGTTGTATTAATATATATTTTGTTCCATACATATCTGTTAAATGAGAGATTTTTTTTTTAATTTCTGAGTCATCAGTTACTCATTTCATAGGTTATCCAATAAATAAATAGGTTTTATTCGTAGGTTTTGATTTTAATAAATATTACAGTTAACTCGATTTTTAGATTAAAAAAAATAATTATTTTTACTAATTGCTTTTAAGGTTTACCGCAGTCGCCAAATCAAGTACTCCTTTTTATCAAAGTATTTATCCAAAATACAAACGATTTATTTGTCCATCAAACCACTTCTTCCTGTAGCATATATAAAACGGCTGAATTTTATCAAAGCTTTTAAGAATCGGATTATCTCTTCTTAAGGAAAGGTATTACAGAACAAATTACGTCCATTCTCGGAAATGGAAGCTCTTGAATCTCTGATTATATCTTTAATGCCCCGGTTAATTATTACAATTTGTTCTGTTTAGTAAAGCGATAAATATTCTATGTTTTAACAGCGATTTTATGGATCAACGACCTCATGAATTAAAACTATACCCATATATCATAAAAAACTGATTTTTCGGTAATTTTTTAATTCAACTTAACTTCGCGATAAAAAGATTCAAAATTACGGGCGTAACTTTTTCGGAGATACTGTATTGATGAAACGAGTTTTTTTTTGAGAATGATTATTTGTAACTAGTCAGTTTACTATTATTTTTATCTCTTCCATGTGCTACCTCTTTGGCAATAAATCTTAGCTAATATAAACGTATCTAAATCGAAATTTTGTTTTCTCAAACTAATTAAAATTGTCTATTCTTGAATAAAATGTTTCAAGTCAAAATTTTATTTAATTTTTTGGGGTATGTAAGAATACATCCCAAAAAAAATGATAATACTGATTTCTTCACTTTTTGTGCAAAGATCTTCTCACCTCTTACGCGTATCTAGTAATTTTATGTACATAATAAATTATTTTTTAACATTAATGGAATTTATTATTTCATAAATTGTTTGTTCTAATACGCATTTTTAGTGCATCATATCCTCTTATATAAGATTAGCTTTTTCTTAATTACTAAATATATGTTTATTTTTTAAAGTAGGTTTTCTAACATAAATATTTTGAAAATTAAAATAGGGACAACCTAAAAGAATATGTATGTTAATTAATAATTTGAAAATATGTAGAACCTAACTTTTTATTGGATGAAATTAAAGAAAAAAAAATACCTGCTGATATTAATTTTGAAAAAAATTATCAACCTTTACTTACCTTTGTATAATTCCGAGTTACAATTTTTCTTAATATTTATTTTCAATTATACTTTGTATTTTATCTTTCATCGCGTTTGTATTTACATACATTTATTTAATGCATGAAGCATACCGGTATCTTTTCAATAATCTTTGATTATATATTCACTTAAAGGATTTCATTTCATATTAATATGACATTTTATTATTTTTAAAAATAAAATAAAAATTGCACAAGACTTAAATTATAAAAATTGTATTTTTGTCATTGTTATTTTTGTGTAGCGAGTTAGAACGTCATGTGGTTTATAGTGCGGTATTAGCAAACAATTTGGCAGAAGTAACTGCTAAAATTTTGCCAGGTTAAAAACACAATGTTGGCTTATTCGTATTTCAGATATTTGTTTCATTTATCGCGTGTATGAAAGCTAAAGTATGATTTAAAGTTTATATTGTTTTACTCGAATAAAATTAAAGCTGTAAAATAGAATAATTTCATAAATATGGTAATAATAAATAAACTGCAAGACCTTCCGCCTGTTGAATTTTTTTATTATAATGCAGGTTTATTTTTATAAAAAACTAAAATCGAAGGTATATTAGTTAACAAAAAAAAAAAAAAATAAATAAAAAAAATAGTTCAACGGTTAGTTTTATTATAATATTTTCAGTTAAAATTGGGCTATTAAAGAAAAGATTAAAAATTAACCCTTTCAATTTTCATTTAAATTGTCCTTAAAAATTTAATAATCTTCTAAAGTATTTACTTTTTTATTAAATATAACAAATAATATCTAAAATTCCGTTTTTTAATGGTTTACTAATCCAATAAAAATTTGAATTCATCCGTCAACATAAGCATTTAACAATATATAGAATTCTAAAACATCTCGACGTTAATATTTTAGATTATATTCTGAAATATCTTAAAAATATTTTATTTCTTATTCTACCTTTTACCTATGTGATAATAGCTGGAATTATTTTTATACTGAAACGCTTTATTTAGAATAAATAAAAAATAAAAAGTTTTATTTCTATAGGTTCAAATAATGAGAAGTTGAAATATTTAAAAAGCCTATCTTATATTGCGGATGTCTTATCCGTAATAAAACTTGAAAACTTACTACTGGCAGATAAGAACTCTTCTAAAAATTATTTTAGAAGAGTTAAGAACATGGAAAATTCTTTGAGTTACCGTGTCTTTGATATTTGTTTATTTGATGGGACATCTCTGCCGATAGACCTGTCCGAGATGTCTTGATTTCTATCCGGCGGCTGATCTTAACAAAGGTTTTAAAGAGACCATCACAAGTAACTGTAATGTAAATTATAACATAGAGATTGAGATTACGGAATAAATCACACTAATTTAGTGAGAAAGAATGGTACATATATACAGAGTGTACCAGGAGGTGTTGACCAAACTTAAGGGACTAATTCAGGACATCAAAATTAATAAAAAATTTCATATGGTCTTAATACCCTCTTCATTTTCCTTCTCCCTCAATTTTTTTTATTTTTTTTTCCAATAAAAATTTATATGTTAAAATAGGATTGAGTTATTTTAATAAAATTGGATATACATGCACGAAACAACATTTAAAAAATAAATAAATAAATTTCAAAATGCCGGTCATTTAAATTGTATAATATTAATATCTCCGTAAGTATTATTTTATAGAATTATGTTTTATTAAATGAAATGATAAACCTTTTTTTTATGAATAAAATGATAACTCATTTTTTGAGATCGGATGGTAAATATCTGATAAAAGCTGAAATTGTTAAAATGTTTTGTACCTGCTCTGTTATTAGTTCTAGTAGCAATAATAGAATATTTTTAATTCAGTTAGTTAAATAAGGTAAAACAGATATCAAATTATCCACATGAACTTTTTTTGTTTATTTTGATGTCCTGAATCAGTCCCTTAAGTCTGATCAAAAACTCCCTTGTCGATCTGTACGGTATACTTTTTTAAACTCATCATTGCAGCCAACGTTATTATTTAGATAGCGGTGGTATAAAAGAATAATAAGTTTCAATATAAGTTTTAATTTGTACTGGTTTGGTGGAGTGCAATGATAGCGATATTTATCATCAAGTAGTTTACTGGTTCATAATTAATTCTGTTTTTGTTTACCATTCTGTAATAATAGTAATAAATCTATGAGTTTATTTACGACCTAATAAATCAATATAAAATATTTACAATGTAAATTTCTATTAGCACAAAAGAAATAAGGTTAAAAATTAAAAATCTGATGTGGACACCACATCACTTCCTTGTACGCCTATTAAATTACATATATTTTTTATTACATATTTTTTTTAATTTATTACTGAATTATTATTTATTGTAATTTTATTTTACAATCACAGGTTAATAATTATTAATAAATCGATTATTTAAATTAAAAAAAAGCAAGGAAATGAAGTCGGATTCTCGCCGATGTGCCTTAAAATATATTTATAAGATCCAAATATTTCATTAATTAAAATTTTATTTGGCTATAACTCTGAAACCGATGAAAATAAGTACCACATATCGTTTAAAAGCCCTCAATGGCTTATTACTTACTGAAGTTAAGAAAAAACTCCAAAAAGTCCAACTTTTTGGACACTTTCTGAGCAGTCGATTGCAATCAAAAGGGGAGGTGCACAACTAGATGTTACAACAGTCCTAAATCCAAAATTTTTACATTCTACGGCTAATCATTTTTGAGTTATGCGAGATACATACGCACGTACAGACGTCACACCGAAACTAGTCAAAATGGATTCAGGGATGGTCAGAATGGGTATTTCCGTTGAAATCTGATAACCGAGATTTTTCGCGATTACAATACTTCCTTTTACGTAGGAAGTAAAAAGCAACCGTACATTAAACCCAGAATTATACACTAAACATAGAAAAAAATACTAAAAACAACAACGGAATAATATTACTTAATAAAAATACTTAAGTAATATTAATTACTTAATAATTACTTTACACTCTAAAAATGACCTAACGTGGTCATCTGTCTGGTCGCGTTAGCTTATAAATTAACCATTTCGACAAATATTATTGAAATTGATTTCCAATTTAACTTTTAAAAAAATTAATAAAAAATATTTAATAATCGACTAGATTGGCTAGCTATAATTATCGATAAAAATTACATTAAACATGATAACACTAGACTATTTATTTGCAATATACCGAGCGATTCAAAAAGAACTTCGCCTTTAGAAACATATAAAAATTTATTGAGATAACTTACAGATTCGGTTGAGGTGTTGTTTCGTTGCGAAAGACATCAAGTTTTGACTCACGTAGTTCATTAGTACCGAATTTGACCACCAGCGCTGCCACCAGTGCTGTTAAAAATGGATAGATTTACTGGTGTAAATTTTCATAAAAAGAACGGTAGGGAGCCTCCGGCCTGGCATACACAGTATATGTACTCTTGGTACCAAGCCTTCGTCAAATCAGGTTTTTTTTCCAAACAGAATGGCCTGTTCTTCTTCCAGGAGGCAACCGTAAATGGCATCGTTTTATATCTGGACATGCTTCTAAATCCGAGATTTTCTTACTAATCGATTCCTAAATCGGTTGATTGGCCGTGAAGATCCATTTTCATGGTCACATCGCTCCCCAGATTTGACTCCGCTAGATTTTTTCTTGTAGGGCTCATTAAAGATCGGATTTATGTACCACCTTTGCCTGCTGATCTTGTTGAGCTAAGGCTTCGAATCAACGCCAAGGCTTCAGAGGTAACGCCGGACCTGCTGGTTACAGTCTATAATGAAATCGACTTTAGGTGGGACGTATGTCGCATTGCAAAAGAAACTCAATATCGAACTAAAGTGAATGTCGGGTGACAAGCTTAATGTGTTTTTCTATGAAATGAGACATAAATCAAATTTGTTAGTTATCTCGATAAATTTTTTATACTTTTAAAGTTGTAAAGTCCTTTTTGAACCATCCGGATATTTCCACAGGTTTGATAACTAAGTAAATTAACATAAAAGATACAAGAAAAAATGAAAAACTTTGTCTTTAGAATTTAATTCAAACAACATCGCTTTTTTGTACGTAGTGCATCCCAAACGTATTTAACTTAGTTACTCTACTTTATCCATTCAAAAACAGATAAATTCACTCTCAATTGAAATAAAATTGCCTGACCATCATTTCTAAAACAGAAAGTAAATGAAGTAACAATAATCTGTGAGATAAATAGTCCAAGCTATAAAAGGTAGATTTTGGTCTGTATTCCATTTAAAAGTTATTAATAAATTAAACTTTAAATGAAGAATTACAACTTACAATAAATTATACTAAAATTATTCCCGTTTTTAATAAAATATTATGTTATTGAACGATGCCATTGTCTGAAATAACTTCCCATATCACCTTGGATTACTATATGACAAATAATAATCTAGTGTGGTATTTTAGTATAAGTGTCGTGCAGAAACCGTCAATTACATCTGATTTTCAAATGAGTTCTGTTCTTCAAATATTTTGTGGTATTCTCAGTTTGTGTTCCATAAATATTCATCCTCTGTATTTAAGAACTAATCTCACTTCAGGGAGAATTTTTTTCATGTTAGTCCAATACGTTAAGTATCTATTAGTTTCTTAAAAGTATGAAAATTATGCAAAAATATATAAGACCGGCTTATTATAGTTTAGATTTAATTATTATAGGTAATGTACTCGATCGGACTGCCGATAAGTCATTTAAAGCGGAAAGTTATTTTCTTACGAATAACCGTTTCAATAAATACCTTCTATGAATTATTAAGATTAGTGGTATAAGTTAATGTAGGTTAACTATCATTACATTTAATTTATATTAGGTGTAATTTTATTCTATTAATAATTTATGAAGAAAACGTTTTACTTACAGTTACTGAGACTTCAAATTTACAACAACAAATAAAGAATTTATTATTTTAGTCCCTTATGAAATCGGTTGTGTTTCAGCTTTATATAAGTAAAATAATTAAGTGACACTAATAGGTGATTATTTTCATTGATTTCAGTGAATTCCTACTTATTTTTCTTCAAAAAATATCCGATATTTGTTTGTTTAACCTTTGTGTTTGCTACATTTAATTTTTTTGAAAATTTTAGCGCCTTCTGCTAAGTCGCTGTTCTACCTAAAGCATCGCATATTAAAAATATTTTTCACCTTTCTTTACCGCATTATATTTTTTAATCATTCAAATTCTCTTTTATCTTTTTTTCTTATTTATCTGGTTTGTACTCGTCATAATCTCGGGTAGTTTTTTCGTTGTTGATGATTATATTTTCTAAACGTTAATTTTTTTCAAAAAAGCGACTCGCCTTCTCTACGTCTAATTCCTTTAAATTATTTAGCAAATCTGTATTTGTAATTTCTCCATCCGTATATTTTATTCAAATATATACTCTAATCTTCAAGTAGTAATAGTAGATGTTTTTACAAATTTATTTTTTCTTTCATTATCTCTTACTCCCCTGGGTCGGACATACAATCAAGTAAAGTCCAGCCCAGGAGAGCATCCTTCAACTCTAAAAGGGCCTCCTAACCTACCGGCAGTACGTCCGGCATGACAGTTCAGCCTTCCTGGTGGATCGTTTTTATCGCCTGCCTCTAATCTCCGAGAAGAGGTGTATCGGATCCGACTATGTCGTTCCCGGGCTCCTCCCCGGAGACCGGGTCTCGGTCTATACTTTTTAATGCCTCACGCCTCTAACCACTGAACCGGGAGTGCCTCACACTCGAAGACTGTATGTTCCGCAGTACCCACCCTACTACAATAAACGCAATAGGGGGAACTACGTCTGCCGAACCTATGCAAATAATACTCGAAAGTCCTATGACCTGTTGACATTTATGTCATGAAAATTAATTTCACCATGACTCCTATTTAGCCAAAGATCTATGTCGGTAATTAGCCGTCTGATCCAGTTAGAACCTTCAGCTGTCGTCCATTTCATTTTCCTGCAATTTCTCGTAGCCTCCATCGCATCACGTTTTCCCATACCTTCATTCGTTCTTTCACTTGTAGCTCAATTGGCGAGACTGAAGGTAGCAAACAGGCTGCGTCATATCAAACGGTCCGATATCCTCATATCACGGCCAACAACGTATGGTGATGTAAACTTTAAAGACGAGTTAAATTTCTTCTAACATCTACGGCGAAGCCCCAACCGGTGCAGCATACAAAACAGAAGTAATAACTGTAGACACTATTAATCTTCTCTTGGAAGCTCTCGGAACAGATTGAGTAGGAAGCACCATGTTCAGCGACTTAAAAGTCTTCTCAGATCTCGCGCAAGAGTCAAGAATGTGTTGCGTAAACTTACAGGATTTATCAACCCAAATATTTAATGTTTTCACTGAATCGTAACGGTTGGTCACCCAGTCTCAGGTCTATTCCGCCAATACGTCTTCGCCCCGTTAGGGTGGTGAACATACATTTCTATGGACCAAGTTCCAGCCCTTGATTAACCATCCAGTTACTAATACTAGTTAACGCCATATTGCCACGTTCCTCTATATCTGCTTCCGTTCTGCCACTCACCAGGACTATGAGATCGTCTAATTGGGCTATCGGCATGGAAAGGTTAAGAACCCCATCGTACACCAATAACCGTAATAAAGGGCCCAGGACTGACCCCTGAGGCACCCCGCCAAAGACTTGGATTCTTAATTTACCTCCAAATGTGTCGGCATCAATCCAACTCTGTCAAGTACTCTCTTATTTGTCTTCTTAGATATGGACTAATTCCCTTCCTCGCAAGTGCTGTCATTATTGAATCCCAGGTAACAGACTCGAACGCATTGCGTACATCCAGCATAATGATCGTGGGTATTTTCCTGGTCTTCCAGGTGCCCCTTATTTTCATAACAGCCCAGCTAACCACTTTCTGAATAGTCTGCCGTCCTTTCCAAAAGCCGTACTGATTTGTATTGTAATGCCAGCGCCCCCATTAAACTCCTCCATCATACGAGACGCTAGCATCCTTTCCACGGCCTTCTCCATGTTGTTAATTAAACATAGTAGTCTATAATCAACATTAGGCACTTTTTCAGCAGATTTCAGCAGGAAAACCAACCTTGAATCCTTCCAACACTTGGAAAAGTTTTTGGTTTCAAGACCGAAATTAGCAATGTCGGTCAGCTCCCAGGGGACTTTACTTGCTAGACCTTTTAAGACGGCAGCCGGTATTAAAAGGTCCGGAGCTGTTGCTGTCACGTAGCAGATGAATCGCTTTGACTACTTCCTCCTGTGTGAATCTCTTACGATCACATTCTACGATTTCGGTTAAACCACTCTCCTCCCTGTTCGCTTCTCGGCCTCTGGCTCCGTACTGCAAACTTGCATTGCATTACGTAGAACGTAGAACACTGCTCTTGCTTTTTTAGCAAGAGCAGTGTTCTACGTTCTCGTCGACGGGGTTGAACAACGATCGGTGGCGGTTAGTCAACCTACGTTGCTGCAGAGTGTTACACAAAACAGCGGCGTAGTGTGTTGCAGTAGTGCCACCGTCGGCTAAATAAGGACGTTTCCTTTGTACATCGGTGTCACTATTTCCTAGTTCATGAGGCCAAGAAAATTTCAGGTCCTCTGGCAGGTTCGGGAAGCGATTTCGTTCCGACCCCGCCGGTGATCATATATTAGGACCATTTTAGCTTTTGATTGTTCGAGCGCGGTTGTATAAGAACAGACAGCCTTGCTCAGAATACATTTGCGGACGCTCACCTGGTTTTGTGTCAGGTGGTAAGTACTTACAAGCTGTAAACGTAGTGCCTGGCATTGCAGCTGGTGTACTTTTTCTTTTAGCGGCATGGAGCGGCAATCCGGAGGGGATAGCCTGGACGACTTGGTGGGTTTCGTCAAGGACTTGGTGGCCGTTGACCCCTTCGCACCGTGAAGGTCGATCGGCAGGTCGCCGCCGAGGCCGCGGACTCCGGCTAAGGATCCTGTGGTCTGCGCTGAGGAGGTACCTCTACCCCCTCGTAATCAGGTGGCATTGCACGCAAAACCTACGGTAGCCTCTGTTTCGAGTTGTGTAGGGAAGGCGGTAGCTGGAACTACACGAGGAGAGCACGATGGCGAGGGGCGAGCCAAGTCGGAAGGGCATCCTCTTGCGAAGTCGAGGGTGGCTGATGACAGCGATGTGGTGGTCTACCCTGAGCGGGAGGTCTCCGCGGAGAAGCCTGTAAAGGTGAAGTCCGGGTCCAATAGTTTAGGGAAGATCGAGGAGATGCGGGCCGCATGATGCAAAATCTCCTCAAAGTAGGAGTCGCGTATTTCGGTCGAGTTTCGGCAGCTTGTCGATTCGTACCTGTCTCAATGTAGCTCGATAACCAAAAACCAAGCAAAAACTTCAAAAGATCGCAGAGCGAAACGCAACACGTGTTACCCACTAGTATACATTAAAACAGAGTTTTAATTATTATTTATAATAATATTAATGACCGTACACTGTATTATATGCATTAAGTTATCCGTTCGGTCAGCTGAACGGTAGTCGCTTAACTGGTGTTCGACTGCATATTATATTATGTTATAAATTTGCTCGTACTGCTTATACAGAGTGATTTACGAAGAACGTAACAAATTTTCAAGACATGTTTTACTGGAGAAAATAAAAAATAAATAAATATAAACATAGGTTCAGAAACACTTCGTAAACGAGTCAGCTGGCGAAAGAGTTCGCCCAGATTTCTACGTCTTTTTTAGAATTAAGCCGGACTGTAATTCTTGAGACCAAAATTAAGGGGTTAGTGATTTTATATAAAATCTGACCTGAAAAACTGTAAAAAAAAAAAAAAAAATAGATCGCAGAACTTAGCTCATGTGGACTTTATTAATACCATTTTCCTCAGAATCAAATTCTCTACAAGTTTGTTTAAAAATTTATGTGTTTATTACCTATTTAAAAATTATTTTATGGCAAACATAAAATTGTGTGGTTTTTAATCGTAATCTTTTGTTTTTTACCTCTATTTCTCAAAAACCTCTAAAAGTATAGTTCTGGAAATTATTTTTCCCAGTTTTTCTGTCAGATTTCATTAAAAGCTACTAAATTTACTCCCTTAATTTAGGTTCCTAGAATTACAATCTGGTCTAATTTTACCGTATGCGCAGAAATTTAGGGCGAAACCTTTCGCCAGCCAAATTTCGCTAACGAAGCGTTTCCGAATCTCCATATTTTCACTAGTAGAATATATCCTGAAAATTTGTTATATTCTTCGTGAATCACTCTTTAGAAGTACAGTTAAATTTTCTAAACGAAACAAAAATGTGTTTTTCTGGCAATAACTTGAAAGAAGCAACCTTTGTAAATTGGAACCTCCCTATATCATCGGGCTGGTAATCCTATTTACGCAACATCAAAAAATGAATGTATGCTTCTCTTTCGGTTATATTTTCTCCTTTAGATTTAATATATGTTTCACTTCATATTTCTTTTCACGCTTCAAAATTGTGAAATATGTTATTTTTTTTACTGTATAAAATATGTCGTTATGTTAGGAGTAAAGTTATTTGCAATTGGCCGTGCGTATCGGCAGCGAAGTTTCGTTCCAAACAGTTAAAATAGCAAGTCGGGTGAGATATTGGTCTTCATAAGGATCATGTACTCCATGATTTTTCCGAACTTTTCCAGTCGAACTGTTGGGATGCCTTTGTATAAATAGTGTCTAGTATCATCAATATTTAAGGGAAAACAGGATGTTTAACTCTTCCACCTGCTCTTCCATAAAATCCTTTCCTTATATTTTCCTTTATCTCCACTACTTTGAGAATTTTATTGACTTCGTAATATTCGACCGATAAACCAAACTCGTAAAAATCTTTCAAATGCAATTGATATGATTACATATTAAATCGTTGGACATGACCGATGTATCATCATATAGTAAAAATAACGATCAAGAAAGAGTAAGTATGATTTTGTTCCCTCATCATAGAAAGACTACTACATTATCTTGAAGTTAAAGTAAGTTAATATATTCTTTTGCAAGTTATTTTACGTTAACCCAGTAATTTTATGAAAATAAGATATTTAGTGTTAATATTACATTATTGTGTTATTATTACTACCTTATAAGTTATATGATAACGTTTGATTTTTACGCTGCGTATTTTGTATTTGTTAGCGAAAGTCTACACATTTCTAGAAATAAAATACGTAATATGCTTATACCTTAAGAAATAGATAAATTATTACGTCATTTTACTTAGAATTTTATATTACATTATTTTCTGTAGTCAAGTAAACATTTAAATAAATACCGTATTACATTTATAAAAAAAAAATAAAGTAAAACTTTTACGGTGTGTATCATAAAGAAAAGTTGTAATGTAATGTTATACTGTATGTCAAAGTTTCTTGATTTTTATATTTAAAAAAATAAATAAATAAAAAGGTGATCAGAAGGTTTAAGTTCGATGTCACATTAAAAAAAAACTGAATAAAGATAGATTAGCGAAGAAGCTAGGGGACGATTTTGAAAAACAAAAAACGAAAACAAACCGGTTTATGAAGGAAGAAACCGGTTAAGGAAGATACGGAAAAGGAAAATATAAAAATTAAAGATCAGGACAATAGGAGTGATTTTAGAGATATGTTATAAAAGGAATAAAGGACCCTCACGATCAAGAGAAAATATCAAAATAACGAACTTTAAATGGAGTGAAGAAAAAAAAGCTCATGAACTTAGAATAAATATTAGGAAGAAAAGAATAAGAAACAATACCAGAAGAAAAAATCGTAATTACAATCTTATGAGTGGTTCTATGATATTAGAAAGGATTAAAAAAAAATCCTTTTCTGATAAGAATCCGTACGGCAGCAAAATTTTGATTTTCTTTTTATAATTTCTAAATTAGTAATTTCGTATTTTTATTTATTTTACAATATTTAATGAATATGTTAGAGGTTTACTCGTCAAAAAAGTCACGTTTACGTGCGAATCAAAACTTATTGCCGGTATAAATTTAGTTTTAAATCCTTTATTTGAATGTTTAGCATTCAGACTTTTGATTATAGTAAAATAAAATGTTAATCCATGCAAAACTTCAAGTCGCTATGTCTCCATTTGATTACCGGTATATATTCAATTGTAAATTGCATTATGAACTAAACATTTTATTCCAATAAAAAAAAATATTACGATATATTCAAGATTTTACTTCGGTCACCTATTCATAAAGAATTAACCAGTCAAGATTCAACCGAAAGATACAACTGAAATCTTACCTCGGTTCGGTGAGAATTCCTCCATTTAATGGAAGAATTTGCCATCAAATGTTTTCTCCGTTTATAATTCGAAAACATATTTTATTCTTAAATAATTTTTTGAATGCGATAATAACTTCTATATGTAATTTTTCTTTGATTCTTTTTTTAAATGTTATCCCGTACTCCACAGTAGATGTTAATGTACTCGTTTTCAGGAAAACATGGGTAACTTTGAACGGAAGAAATAGCTATAGCGATAATTTGATGAAAAATGTCGGTAAATGATGAAAATATGTAAGTTAAGTTGATTAACCCTAATGGTTTCAGGTAACCTGATATAGTCATAAATCGCTCCCAAAAATTAAAAAAGCTATTTTCTATAATAACATCTCATACCGAGCTTCATAGAAAAAGAGAGGCATGAAGCGGTTTCTCATTATTTCTTTACTTTGGCATATATATTATTGTAACACTCATCGTTTACTACAGAGATCGGTTATTAACGACAACTATTTCTCTCAGAGGAAGCGACTAAAATTACAACAATAAAAAATATTTTATTTTGTAATTTTACAGCGATCATATGAAACTTTAGGATAGTTAATATAAGGGAACAAATTAACATATGCTTTTCTTTTGAAAAACAGTTCATTTTATTCACCGCTTCAACTCAACGCGGAAGAAAAACTGTTATGTTTAAGTATAAGTAAAATTTTGTGTGTGTTAGTAGCGATGTTAACGTAACACAGAAAGTATGCTTTCATAATTAACTTAACTCTTTAAATATTAAAAAGTCATCTATTTTTGCGATTATAATAAGGTTATTTTAGATTCAGGGTTTTTTTAATTTTTTTTAACATGCCACGTCTCCAGCAAAAGGTACCTTTGTTAGAAAAATTGTAAAAAAAAAATATACATTTTTTTCTTTGATGTATTGTTTTATCTGCTGTAAGTCGTCAAATATTACCAACCTTGCAGTCGGGAAATGAAATTCTACATTTTTTCTTGTTTAAGTAAGAGAATTATGAATCCGGGGATGAGCCTCAGTAGTTTTCAAAGTTCTTAATGTATAGGAAAAATATTTTTTGGCCGATTAAAAAAAAATGTTTTATTTAGTATTTATGACTATTTTTTTTACGATTATATTCAGTTTAAAATAAAAAAGATAAATTTTTGGATTCTGTTTTTGTACGTTTTACTTCAAATTAAAGCAAACTATCTGTAATTATTTGGTGTTAGTCTCAAATTATTCTGGTTTTTTTTTTATGGAGGTTGTTTGCCTATTTTTAGGTGTCTCAATTTAGATGACAAGAACTGGAGACTATAGAGCGCTCGGGTTGGCTGAAGTTTTCCTTTATTTTGATTATATATCATTAAAAAATACTACTTGCGTTAACATTAAAATACGTATACTTTGAACGTTAAAAAGTACACGATATTAAATTATTTCATGACGGAACGAACCGAAATTTAAATATAAATGAATTTTGTTTACATCAATTCGTTTTCTGTTAATAATAATGTTAATTACTCTTTTCTCTGATAAAGTTTACCGATATATAATTCAAAACATTTTCACAACGGTAAAAAAAAAAATGTTGATTTTAATCGTTTAGTACTTTGAAATGTCTATTTTCAAATAATTAATCGCCAACAGACATAATAGATAAGATTTCCCTAATATGAATTTTTGAATCTCAGATAAATATTAAACCGCAAGAAAAATATTTCTTGCGTAGCTTGGTGATTATTAATTAGAAATAATTTAACAAATAGCCAGGAAATATTAATTCTTGGTTATTCACTACTCGCTGAAAGTTTTAATGCTGATAAAAAAATGGCAGAGAATCATTATTTATACTTTAATCTGATAATAGGAGAATAAATCCGTTTTTATATATTTATTATTTGCATTATTTTATTCGGTTATTCAGCTAATAATTCCTCATGATACGACAAAATTCGATCCGGTGACTAACTCAGTAAAACTGTTACGGCTTATCAATTTCCGTTGAAAAATAATGATCTGGATTTTTTTATCGACGTTAAATATTACGGCTAGAATTGAATTACTTAGTGATAATTAATCTCTTAGTCACAGTCAGTAATGTTTCCTTGCATCTGATACCTATTTTTATAATGCAGCTGATTTACATACCTTAACAAGATTAGTCGATGTCAACTTCGTTTATCTGCGATACAAAGATTTTAATCCATATATGAAATATTTCCAGTTATTCATGAGTTTATTATTATTTTTTTTTAAAATAATATTTCATTTAAAAATAATAATTTCGCACGATGTTTTTATCAGCGTATAATCTTATGGCGAGAAGAGAATAATGAAAATAATTAATTTTTTTCTGTTTGGCTACCGATTGGTTGACCATTGATTGGTCAATTGATGTACGATCTCATACGACAAGCTGCTTTGTCGGAGAATAAATATAAATCTAGAATTCCAATGAGCTAAGCGTTTAGATCTCACTCACGAACCCCCCGCAATGTTTACCTCATACAACGTCATCCTGTACAATAACATTTCTTGTAAATCCTACTGATTACCAGTATTTGTTTGGAAGTCTTATTTTCTAAACTCGGAATTCATAACGTATACAAATTTTACAAATTTAAATGTTACACGACGATTTATTTTGCTCTACAATAATAATATTTTCATTTAAATTCGACTTTAGAATGTATCAATTTTTTTTACAATTATCAGTATCAATTTTATAGATGCTGAACTCTGTTCGGTGTTCTAGCGTAATCTAACCATTTTATTATTACGTACATAATTTTTTAAATATAATTTGTCGGTTAGACCTTATCACGTCTTATTTGCTATAAATATGGTCAAATAAATGTTTCGTGTTTTAAATTCGATAAAGGTATAAAGATTGCGTTTGTAGTCTCTAGCTCGGATTTTATCTTTCACAAATCACATAAAAAAAATAAAAAATACATTTTTATAGTTTTTTATAGTTTAAGTGTTGATAAACATTAAAAAAAGTTATGGAATTAGTAGTATTATATACTACGGTAAACAATAATGTTTTCATTATATTTAAAACGGAATAACAACAGAAGTAGACAAATTTAAGTCAATGTATTTAGGCTCTCTATTTTGAATACGGTTTTTTTTTTTAGCGTTATTTTTTCCTGCGTTAAAATCATTTTCAGAAATTTTATAAAATTCTAAAACCGTATTGTAAAGTAGGAAAACTAGTTGTCCAGGTAAATGCGAAATCGGAACACCACCTTTACAAAATGATGTTTTTTTTACTGGTATTTATCAAATAAAAAAAAAAAAATTGTCAAACCTTTTCTGTAAATTGTCGCACTATCGACTTCGGAATATAATTTTAAAATATATATATATAAATTAGTGCGTCTCGTCTATCATTTCCGATCTCAATTTTTCAAGGTATCTTTCCACTCATATTCGCCACAAATTCTCTGTCGGTAATCGCACACGATGCACAATTTGATACATGATGAACAGCTTTTTTTTTTTAATTCAATCGTACGGTGATATTTCATCGTACAGTTAAATATTAAAATTCGATCAATTTTTGGGAGTTATTAGTTTTATATCTGAAATTAAAATTAAAATAAAGTATCTTAATAAGTTTTTCATGTGTATTATTATGAATATCTTGAATTATGTATTAAACTTTGGAAAGATTAAACTTTCGTTTAATCTTTTCCAAAAATTATGAAAAGCAATTCAGAGCCTAACCAAATCTTTTACGTTCTAGCTTACTTATTGATAGCAGTAATGTTTTTCACTGAAATTTTACATAGGTATAAAAAATGAAGAAACATAATCTAAATCAATTTATCGATTCTCTCGATGTTAAACGCTCATTGGATTTTAACATTATCTCAAGTAATGTCGTTATTATACAGATAGAATAATGTTTTTAAATTCCATCGGTCGGTTGAATCTTTCATCATTTTCGATATATTTTATCTGATAAATATTTGGCGGTTTTAATTCGGTAAAGATACAATAGGTTGTATGTATATTCGAGGATCGTTTATGCTTTTATAATCTTTTCAAATAATTTGATAAAAAACCGATTTCAAAATTTATCGAATTTGTTGCTTCACTTATAATTCAAGAAATATATTCTCGAATGAATCTGACAATAGAGTAACAAGAAAAATGAGAACGAGAACGAGAAATCTGAATCGATAACTCCATTCTCTTAGATATTTGAATACCGGTTTCCTGGTTTGCGTAATCGTATATTAAAATCAAAATCACGTCCATCATTTCATAAAATTCTAACTCCTGTTTAATTATTATCATCAATACTTGGTATTTTTTACAAATCAGCTCCACCGAAGGTCATCTTCAGTACCTATATGACGAACAACCAGAATGATTTCACAATCCCATTCTTCCAACACACCGAGAAGTATCCTCCAAACAATCATTTATTAAAAACCCGTGTGATAATTCTCACACTTACTCCTACCGAGGGAACAAGGAGCTCCGCCGTTATCCCATCAAAGCCAAAAGACTTACCTCTACCTAGACTACAGATAGTGTAATGCATCTCCGCCTCAGTAAACTCCAAGGAGACTGCACCCCCGCGAAACTGCCCAACCCACCCGCAGGTGGTAGACGGTCCCACCTACTCCAGTATCATCAGGCAGAAAATCGTCAAGTAGTTTGTGCAAAATATTAGACACGTCTGAAATTACACCGAGCCGGATCGAGAGAGCGGACAGAAGAACGTCCTTTCGTTGTTTTTGTCCCAAGACCCTATACACAACCCTCCCAGGGATCCTTCTTCCCCTGTTCATGCACAAAGGAACGCCAGGAATCCCTGTTTGCTGTTCAGATTTTTTGAAAATATCGAGATCTAAGATCTCTATATTCACCAAAAAGGAACGCACATCGTACTGGATCACTCTCACGCTGAAATGCTCTCCGCGAACGAAGACAGTCTGTTTCACAACAGTCAATTTCCTGCTCCACCAGGAAGCGGCCTCTCACAATCGGAACCACAAGGAACTGAACACTCAACGGCATCAATAAAAGCTGCCGACAAACCTTCTGCCAGGTCTTCAAAGTCGAAAACATCCAGACTCCGATCCAAAAAGTCTGGCTGAAAGAAAATCAAAATATTTTTTCCAGTCTGCATGCCTGTGTAGGAAACCACCCTGTTGAACCGGAACGTTACATCGATAGCGCTCACCCAAACCACCAGCAGTCTCATACACAATCAATCTTTGATCGCTTGAGCTATGGTCAACCACCTTCCAGTTACAAACATTGGCAGGAATAAACCTACCAACGGTGACGTCGATGTTTGTTCCACCAACAAGTCTTCAACCAAAGGATAAAAAAGCCGACAGGAAAGCCGACAGTGGCACTCCTGCACCACACTACTTGCTGTGTTGCCTAAACACCACAGCAACGCAGGTTGACTGACAGCCACTGATCGTTGTCAGCCCCGTCGACGTGAACGTAGGCATGCTGTATTTGTTGAAGCTTTATATCTCTACCGGTAGCAGTAAAAACAAGTTTTAAAGCACGGGACCAGAGGCAGAGAAGAAATTTCTATCCTCTATGAATTGGAACGCCGCAATGTTCCCGTAGCCCTGTAAGTCGTGATACGTGACTATCTATCTGATCGTACGGCTCTGTTTAACGATGCGCACCAAGTTATGGAAAAGTCCGTCAGCAGGGTAAGCCCGCAGGGCTCCGTTCTCGGTCTCTTGCTGTGGAACCTGGTATTCGACTGCATTTTGGGACTGACATACCCGCAAGGGGTTAGGACCCAGGCTTTCGCCGATGACTGTCTCCTGTTATTTCGTGGTAACTCACGACCGCAACTGGAAGACCGAGCGCAGGCGGCTTTGTCAAACGAAGAGGGGTTGATGGACATGCAAAATTTAAAAATTTCTGTGCCCATGACGAAGTTTATGTTTTTCAAGGGGTGAAAACAAATCATCATCAGTCGTAACCTCCGTATTAAGTATAAAGGCTGTGTAATCAGCCGAATTCGAATTCATAAGTACCTACGTGTTTTGTTTAATGAGAAGTTGCTGTTTAGCAACCACATTAGGCAAGTAGCGGAGGATGCAGTCTCAGTGATGCACAAGCATAGGAGGATTGCTCGAAAGGATTACGGGCTGTCGGGCCGTCATTTGTACATGGTGTACCAACGTGTCTTCGAAAGTATGATCTCTTACGCGGCGTCCGTTAGGGCGCATAGGTTGGATATGAATAGAGCATTTATTCAAAATTTAAGGAGTGCCCGGCGTAGAGCCTTAATTCTATCCACTGGTGGTTTTAAAACAATAATCTACGAGGCTACCACTGTATTGGAAAAGGCTCTTTCAATCTATTTAGTGGTGAATGTTTGGGCTGTCATGTGGAAATTGCGAAGAGGCAGGGAGGCCGAGGTAATTGGGATGCGGTTTCGTTTCGGGCCTATACCCGATCGGAACGTGATCTCAATGCACCGGTTCTTAATTTCAAACAGTTGTCCATCTCCCGGCTGCGGAGGAGGTTTTACAGCCTCGCGATGAAAGCATGACGGCAAGAATGGCACGCCACGACTAAGGGAAGGTCCTTGTATAGATTTATACAGGATCCGGGAGGATTGTATGCCTCTCCATTCTTTTTCGAGGTTTAGTTGCCGTTTGTGGCACAGAAATTTGGTCTTATGCTTTAGGGCGACCTAATGGGGTGGTGGCAGGAGAAATGTCAAGTAAATCAATAATTCCCGTACTAAAATCATTTTTTTTTTGGGTGTATTTGACGTTAAAATAAAAATTAAGATAAAAATGTAAGTAAATATTACTTTTGATACTGAAACTCGTCCTTAAAATGATATTTTATTAAATTTTTTTTTGTGTTTTGAATTTTGTCATCATAGCCTTTTATTTTCCATAGATCTTGTTGATAGATGTCTATTCCTATAAAAGGTTTCTTTGATATTCGCCTACGCGTCGTCGGAATTTTTGTCAGGAGTTTTTCTTCAGTTTTCGTTTAAATTTTCTAAAAATATTTTCTACGTCTCTTTCCCACATTTTATTTATTTTCGAAAATTATTTTTTTATGCCCATCCGTGGTCTGGGAATTTTAAATAGACGATTTCACTTATTTGATGACGGTATATTTATGTATATATAAAAAATATTTTGTAAGATAGGATATTTATATTCCGTTTTATTGATTTTTTCCCGTTCACTTTTTTCTAAGTTTCCTAGGGGCTCAAGTATGTCCCTCAACCACTTTAACATTTTTAAAAACAACATGTTAGAGGGGGTGAAGTAGTTATTATCGATGTAAAAGTTTTAGTTTTTGAGCGATGAAAGTGATCAATTTAGACATATTGCGTGATAAAATTTTCTAACTTTTATTTCTACAGTGATGGTGACTCTTGATTCTGAAGCGAACAAGTTTAAAGTCATTCGATATTGTAATTCTACCGATACAACTTAATTAAGCAATTTTAATACTTTAATTAAATTTATCAAAAAATAATTGCGGATTATGGATCAAGTTCTCGAAAGTCCAAAAATTTGCAAACATGTGTGATAATCGGAATTGCAATTTTATTTTACTTAGAATTCTCCTGTGTGATTATTTTTAAATATTATTTCGGCTGAAATATTTTTAAAATAAAATTGTATACTTGTATTTTGCAGAGGTAGGGATAGAAGTTTTGCAAATTTTTTGCTGAAAATTTATGAACTACTTGAAAGTTATATTTTCGCGAAGTAAGTTTTTTTCTAAACTAATTAAGTACGGTCCAAAAATTAAAATTTTGAAAATTTTCCCCGCCTTGAAAGATTTGCACAAAATGTTAACACGATAAATGCCCCATACATAGGATACGCACTACCTAAATTTGAACAAAATCAGTTCCTCCAGTATTAAGATATTTAATGAACAACAGTGTTACACACATGCGAGTGTACATGAATAGGTAGTTCTATCCGGAAAAAAATGGTTTTATTTTTGGTCTTAAGGTGCGAAATGTATTGACGGAATATAAAAAAAAAAAAAAAAAAAAAAAAAAAAAATGGTTTTCCCGTTTAAATATGATGCTACGTATATTAAAAACACTATCGTACGCTGTCAAGTGGATAATTAGAGCGAGTGTATCAAAATCGGTTCTTCAGTACTAATATGATGTTTGAATAAATAAAATTTGTAATATTCTAATAATAAAATTAACTGTTTTACAAAAGTGAAGATATTGTGAAAAACAAATATTCTAAGCTTGTCTTAAACGAAGCTCAATGTTGTTGTTGTTGTTGGTGGTGTTCTTTTTCTTCTTACACACAAGGATTAGGGGCTTATGTCTTTTCCAAACTGACAGTGATCGCCATCTTTTATGTGGTTTTCCAATGTCTCTGATTCTGCGTGGTTGATAATTTTGCACTCGTACGGGACTCCTATTTCCATCGATTGCGGTGATTTGTCATCTCTTTCAAGCTATAAATATCCAGTTCGGTTTTTATTTCTTCATTCTGTACCCGTTCTAACCGTGTGACGCCCTTCGCCCTCCTTAGAAATAGTATCTTATTTTCTTGTATTTTTGTAGTAACCCACGACTCGCTTCCATAAAGAAGAACGGGGGTGGCCGTAATCTTGTAGAATTTGAATCGTGTCTCTTTCCTAGGTCTAAGCAGGATGTCTTCAACGTCCTGCTTACGGTACCAAGCGCAGCTTGAAATTTATTTAATTTCTTGTCTACATGGAAGAATGTCTAGCCCATATCAAAGCTCATATCCCAGATAATTGCAGCGAGACGCTTGTTCAAGTACTACATTGCCCAGTATTATCTTTGAAGAACAGGTCAGTTAACCCTGATCCCATAATTTTTGTTTTGCTATCAGAAATTGTAAGATCTCCGCTGCCTGTATCTTACTTTCTAGTCTTTTTGTGGTAAATCTTGCGTAATTAATTCAGCTTATAAACTGATCTTTGCAGGTCATCTTCGGCTTCTTCTATTATCCATATATCATATGGAAACAGTAAATAATTCAGGCAGTTGTCCTTATCTAATACTATCCTAGAACAAACAATGCATTCTCATTTCTTGAAAATGTAGCCTATATATACATATTTCTGTCATAATTGGCAGGTATCGTTTTGTATTTTTATTAAGATATTAGTAATAAAAATAATTATAGTAATTTAAAATTTAATTGTGTGAGAAAATCTTTACGAGGTTCTCGGTTGACCGGTTTATATATATATTTAGCCTTAGATAAATTCATCTTATTAAATCTCTATTCTAAGGTTGCTGTTATTGTAGTCGTTATTCAGTTTCACTATCTAATGTAAAACTGGGTTATCTAGGGAAAGTTCAGTAACTTATACAAAATGATGTCGAAGTAGCTACTATATCACTTACAATCTACACTGTTTAGTGTAACTACAATAATCAGCCGATCCCTTCATGTTTTTCTCTTGTTCTTATTAATCTATATATATTTTTTTTTTATTAATAGATATAATTATAAACAATGTAATTACTAGCGTTCTAATTATATATAAACAACCATTTAAATATTTAATTATTTTAATTGTAAAAAGTGAAACTATTTATTTTAATAATTAATTTTATCGTTTGATTATTAACCAATATCTTTGAATAAGTTTTAAATTAACATTCACTTTTAAATATTTATTTATTTATTTATTTACTAGATGAATAATCGTGATGCGTTTCTTATGTTCCAGTTTCTTATTTATCACCTAATTTATTTGTTAATTTTATATAAACTTTAATTAATTTAGAAACGACAAGATACCAATTTCTAATTTGACGTAAATTTTAAAAAGTTGAAATTATACAGGAATTAAAAAAACGATTTAAAAAAATTAATTTTTATTACTCTTTATTTTTTAAGTCGGATCTATTTTTCAAAAATGGTTATTTTTTGACTTGATAATATCGCGCTGCGTAAGTTTGAACCTTACGTGTGGGATATGGAAATGGAATTTTGTAGCGTATGAAATTTTAAATTGTAAAAGAGAATGCTGTTCGTACGAAAAAAATTAGTTTGCAAGAAATGTAAAAAGATGAGTAACTTTTGTTTTGAGAAAAGTAATGTAAATAAATGAATTAAAAACTTATTACATAGCGAGCGCAAGCTTTTTTTTTATAACGCGGGATACCTTAGATTGATTTTCTTTTTTAATGTTATTCATTAATTTTCTTGAATTTTCACGTGAAAATCCTTTCAATATAAGAATGACATTATACTATATAAAACAAACCGGTTCTAAACAATAATGATGATAAAATAAAGGAAAATATTTTCAAACTTTGTATTCAGATAATATAATTTATCGTTAAAAAACCGGCCAAAAGTAGCTAAACTTTCTTGGTTTTTCGGCTGTCGAGGACGAAGTTCTCGGCAGCTGAAGAACCAAAAACTACTACTTACTAGGGAAATTAAGTGAAACATTTAAGCATGTAAATATTCGAGTAAAGAATTATCTTAAAAAAACTATCTACTCTGAGTAAAAGTTTGAGATATGACCGTTGACCAATCGTAACCGAATTTAAACGTCTTCGATGACCGCTTGTATTCAGAAATCATCGTACAAAATTTTATAAAACTCGATTAATGCAATTTGATGATAGACTGAATGATAACTGAAAAAAATCAAATAAAAATTTGGCTTGTTACGTTATCCTTGACTGAAATCGCTGAAATACAAAAACAAAGTGACATAATAATGTAATGGAAACGTGTAATTGTATTACAATAGTTAACTTTGAGTCCAGAAATGAGAAAAAGTACTCTTTACCCCCTGTCGTTTGCGGGAATATGAATAAAACCAAACATCATCAGAATTATCTTAGTTACCGAAGGGAAATTAGATTCTGTGAATAATTTATCTACTCTTTAATAAATCTTTATATCCGAAACCCATAGCTCCGTATCTCTCTGACCTCTTGACAAAAATTAAAATTATGCCTCATATATACAGAACTTATGTACATAAGTACGTAAGTACAGGTAGCGCAACCGATCGTGATGCTTGGTGCCACGGTGTCGACAGCCGCGATTCGAATCATTCTACTATCCTTTTAGCAGCATAACATTTGCTTCATTACCTAACAGCGAATAGTCCTTCGTAAAATGTATTGTGATGTTAATACTGGATCGAAAAACATAATTTTTTGAAACTTTAAACACCTCAATGTACATGTAATATTTTCAATATTATTACATTTTTAAATCTAATTTGATAAATATATACATATATCAAATTTAATTGGCTCATAGAAAAATTTTAATTTAATATCCGGCCATTTTCTATAAAAAAAATATGTTGTTATGCGTTTTTCAAAATGGTGGTAAATGTGAAAGAATTACAGTAACGCTTGAGAATCTTGGAATTGTACAATAGTAGGCCTACACATAAAATTATATAACATGCAAATCTAAACGTATTACCTTCAATGAGTCCTGATGTTACATTTTATTTTCAAACAGATATTTAAAAGTTAACGATTAAGAACAGTAAATAATAGAATCGGAGATTACAGTAAAAACTAATTATTTTTAAATGTTAGAGAAAAATGAAACTATTTTAATTAAAGATGGTGAACGCCATACAGTTAGTAAGAAGTATTAGAATTTGCGAGGTTACTCTCATCAGAATCAACATCGTAATCATCGTTGTCACTTTCACTATGTTCTTGTAAAGAAATAATAAATTATTCCATAGTATTGTCAACAATGTGTTCTTGTAGCATATATTCAGCTTCTGTTTTCCTAACTTTATCACAATACACCTTCCGATTTTTTGCGCTATGTCAACCTCTTTATTTTCACATAGTCTCTGATATCAAAACATTTTTGATATCAAACGTTACGTTATGACTTCCTACGTATCCTTAGTAGCCGGAGAACGGCATGCCCTTTTATTGTGAAAGTTCGTCAAACACAAAGACTGTAAACTTTCCCTTGTTTGCTTTTACCGATTCGTCCAATTGTGGTTTCAGCATCGAGGAACAATGAGGTACAAAACGCTTCTGCAACCACTTTATCATATCTTCTTTTCTTGGATTGAAAATTGGTGATTTTTCTAAAACGCCATTATGATACGGTGCGTTTAGAAATAATCGGGAAGGTTTGGAATTAAAACCTTTTGTGTCCATTTTACTTAATTTTCCGTTTTCATTTGACTTCTGTAATCGCCACTTATTAAACGTGCTTGCGAAGTTAGTAAGGCGTTTTAATATAAAACCCATTTCTCCTCGGCGTGCACTGTAATAAGTCTGCTGCCTTTTAAAATAGGATTTTTCAACCCGTCAACTGAATCACTACGCCGCAATTTATTTGTAGTGTGAGAAGATAATATATGACTCGTTGAGGTACAATATCAGCATATTTTCGGTTCTAAATTTTTTTAAGGCCGTCATATACTGAACACGCTTAAACGTTTTTCAAGTCGCTCAGTAACAACTTTCCTGTTATTTTCGGTTTTTCTCCACCTAAGCCCAATTCTTTTTCTCAAGCTCGTTTTTTTTCCTGAATAACCGATGGCATCTTTAAGCGCTAATAGTATATTTTTCACCATCGGCAGTTTATGAATTTCGTGAAATTCGTTTATAGCCCGTTCACTACACACTTGTCAAAGTCATCTAGTCCCTTTGCAGACGTTTCACGGGGTTTGTATTTCATTGTAGAAGAGAAAGAGGTCTCCGCCAGATTTTCGGTTAATTTTTCTAGCAACCGCTTTTCTCTTTTTTCACTCTTTGGAATTGGGATCACGACATCCAACACGCTGCTGCTGATCTTTCTTCAAACTTTTTATTGGGGATCACGTATCTTTTTTTTTTTTTGGCGACTTCGGAAATCCATCACCTTCTTTTTGTATAAACTCACACTATTTATTATTTTCCGGGCCTGCCGTTTTAGTTTTTTGTTTTTTACTGTAGACTTAAGTTCACTCATAATTAAAAAGCTCTGAAAATACACAACCGATTGTAAAATGTGATTACCTTTCTCAATCAAAATTTGAATAAAAAGAAATTGAATTTGCTCAAATGCTCTCACAGGATCAACAAATACACGACAGCTAGTTAATTGGATTATATTCAATAACATAGGCTAATGAATAGTTATTTATTTTTACATTGGCCTGACTGTATTTGAAAACTATGAACAATAGCAAATAATGTAGCAATATTGTTCCTTTTTATGATTCTAATGAAGGTGACCATTTCCTGAGTTATAATACTTGGCTTTTCCGCGTTTATTTTTACGATAAATAAAAATCACGGTAAATTATAAATTACGTTCATATATATCGGATAATTATAATGTTAGTTAATTTATCATTTAGCATTTGCCTGGTGACGTAATTATAATACTTGTTGAAAATAGGCCTACATTTTTATAACATTAAAAAATATATACCATAACATTTCTTTTTATGGTAAAATACTTATCATTTACAAAGAATAAATAGCAGAATTAAAAAATATTTAAAGGTAGTCCATAATACCCATCCAGTAAAACAGAATAATAAGTTGCATTTACAAGAAAGCAATCTGCTTCTGTGCATGAAAACTAAACCGAATATTTTAAGTTTGGATAACAGGCACCGTACAAGCCGTCGTAGTCCAAGTTTCAAGATTCATTGCGGCAGCTATAAGACTGATGTTCGCGTAAAACTAACAATTCACTCAGCCGATTTGAATTATTCTTTTCCCCATGTCAATGATAAAATTATGGTTTTTGGTTACAGTCATGAAACACCAATATATGAAAAAATACCTACAAATTAAATTTGACTCGATCAGAAATCAGGGTGAAACCTTTCGCCAGCTAACGAAGCGACCGAATCCGTACTTATATGAACATATGATTCTTTTCGAATCTGTACTTACATGAACTTTCTTCTTTATTTTCACCAGTAGAACATGTCTTAAAAAATTGTTATATTCTTCCTGAATCACTCCGTATAAAAATAATTTTTTATTTAAGAAATTTTTTTCATGTTATTAGAAATAAAGAGGATCATCAGAGAAATTTCCACTATGAACATAAAAAAATCGATCAGTTTGATCAAGCCTTTCCCGTACAAACACAAAAATAAAAATCATGTGTGCCGAATTTTGAACCTTTTGTTTATTCTATAAACTCGGTATAAAAATATTTAATAAAATTGAACCTATAAACTTTCAAAAATTGGCAACAGCTGTAGAAAATACTTTTTGTTTTATACCATAAATTTGAGTTATTTTTGGATTATATGTTTTATTTTTCTCCAACTAATTTTTCCAGCTACTGTCAGGTCTGGGTGTGTGTGTATAGGCAAATGTAATTGCTGCTACCAGCTTGCCAGGCCTGACTTAGCTTCAAATGTAGTGCAGTGTAAGTGTAAATATACCAGTAAACACAGGATAGTCGTGGAACAGACTTAGACCGACCGTTCTTGAAACTTGTGGTTAATTAAAACCCTAATACTAAAAAACACCGATGCCCACAGTCTAGCATTCAAATCCATATAAAAGCAGCTAGCTGCCTTTACAAAGACTCGAAACTTAGAACTCTCGACTTTGAAAATCAGCTGATTTTGCGATGACGAGTTTAACCGCTAGACTAACCCGCAAAAGAAATGCACGGGACATAAATTAAAGGCCCTGATCTATCAAGCGTAGGCAATGCGTGTAACTTTCTACTTCACATTACTTCTCTTGGTCGAAATTTTGTGTGTGACATGCGTTAAATATATGAAGTAATAACGACCAATTAGGCTTGCTTTCTCCGATAGTCATGATTTCATTATATGACAATTCTCTTTATTGAACGGAGTAAAGGTGTCACTTGCAAGGCTGATTATCACCCGTGTACGTTAGATACTGTACACTGATAT
Organism: Lycorma delicatula; assembly: GCF_047948215.1. Lineage (NCBI taxonomy): Eukaryota > Metazoa > Arthropoda > Insecta > Hemiptera > Fulgoridae > Lycorma > Lycorma delicatula. The sequence continues at coordinate 200,727,910 of NC_134458.1, read as the reverse complement.
ACAGCACTATATTCGACTCTGTGAAGAAACTATTAGGAAAACCACAACAAAGGTTTTTTTTTTTAGGAAACTCCGTGCCATTTTTGTGAGTTACATGGGTCCCTCCTACAAATGCATCTAACATACTCATAAAATCCACTCGGTCTTTCATCCGGAAGTCCCGATACAAAATCTGGTCAAGCCTGGCATTTTTCATACGCTACAAAATTTCCTTTCTCATAGAGCAAAATGATCAGAGCCCTATTTTTTTTTTTAAGATGACGATACTCCGTCATAAGCCAACTTTTTCTTAAAAAGCCAACAAAATTCCATTTTCAATATGTAAAACGTTCTTTAGGTATTTTTTTGTTTGATTTGATCTCCTGCAATAATTAAATAGGTTTTTTGTTAAGAATATCCTTTTTGATTGTAAAGTAATAAATATTTAATTATGAATCGAATATCCTTGTAAGTTGTACTTATAAATTTGATTTTTAGTGTACAAATTTTCCCGTAAAACACGGAATAATTCAATCAGTAACGCTTCATTTTTGGTTCATAAAAATCTTTAAAATTTGACCCTTCCCCCCCATGTTAAAAAACTACATATTTAAGCTACTGGCTGAATCTTCTTCGAGCGTTTCACATCTTAATACTTGTTATCTTACATGTAATATACGTGTGTATAACACACAACATTCTCATATACTCTCAGTATTACAATTTAAGTAGTATTTTGGATTATGTACGTGTAATGCATCTAAGATAACGAAAGTCGGTTGTAATTTACAAGAATATTTATTTGCGAGTTAGGTTTTGAAATACGTGTTTAATGTTCCTTACAATAAGCGGCTACAAAAATAATAATAAAATGTACAAGTTATATTTATTAACTGTGAACTAGGTATGTAATGTTTTACAAAATTGTTGTAAATTGTTTATTTTCTAAAATTATATGTGACTTGTTCTTTATATTTTCATTTTATTTGTTTTGGCGTTATTCCATGTTCTTTTGGTAGAAACCAGATCTTCCTGTGTTAATATATTTTTCCCCTGTATATTAAATTTGCAATAATAAAAATAGCAGCAATATTTCAAAAAAATTATATGTAAAATATTTTCAATTAAAATATTTATAATTTTCTTCATTTTTTATTCGTCGTGAGTCATTTGACTGGTTTGATGCTGTTTTCCATTTCATTATATTATTTATTAATTTTTTTACCTAAAAATATTTACTGTATCTACATTCTCAACTATGCATTTTATGTTCATCTGTACAATATGTGTTGGAAATAGGATGGAGCCCCTTTGAGTTGGCGGAGAGCGAATTTTATCCCATTGGTTAACGAACGGGACAGAAAGAAGTGTGAGAATTATAGGAATTTATTTGTTGGATTGTATGTATAAACTGTACTCTAGGAACTTAAACAGTGTGCTTAAAGCTGTAGCTGAGCGTATTATCGGAGAGGAGCAGATAGGGTTCAGAAAAGGTTGTTCGACAACGGAAGAGAAGAGAATTCAATTTGAAAACGCACTTAGCGTTTATTGATTTTGAAAACGCTTTTGATAGTTTGGACAAGAAGAAGCTGAGGGATGTATTAATTACAAGGGGATTCCCTTTACATCCCTGTTAGAGTCACAAATAGTTTATATAAGGACACCACTATAAACGTTTACACAGATAGTCAGCTAACAAATGATGTTAAGACAAAGGAATTAGGCAAGGCTGCTGTATATCTCTCTGACACTCTTCAATCTATATTTAGACGATGTCATCCGTAAATGGCGGCAAGGTTTTGAATTAAGGATAAAGTTAAGCGCAGACGTATGTATTAATATTTTAGCTCATGCAAATGATATTATGATTCAGAAGACAGAAGATAAGAAGCAAAGGGAAATTTTCACGTTTAGAATGTATGTAATGAGTACAAATTAAAGTTTTGGCTTTTTTTTAGGGAAGGATCTGATTAGATCGAAAATTGTTCTCAACGATACAATTTCTGAGCAAGCATCGCGCTATTTAGTTTATGATGTACCTTTCTTCGAAAACAAAGACATGACGAAAAACCTTAAGAGATGTCCACTTACGTGTAGAACAATATAGAAAAATCTTAAAAATAAGACCTGGAAACATAAAACGCATAAATTTTATAAAAGTATGGCTGTACCAGTAGCATTGTTTGGTAGCGAAGTGCGGGTCTTTCTAGAAGAGAAAAGGAGCGATTCCGTGCAACGGAAATGAGATTTCTTAGAGCAGTGAAGGTGTGCAGGTTGCAAGATAGGTTATTACGTGGACGTAAGAAGGGAATTGAATATTTTTAGTATCGAAGAAAAACAAATAATATACAAACTGGTGTAATCATTTATTTACAACGTATGGGCAAAGAACGTTTTCCACTGCAAGCGAGAAAATACAAACCCGAAGGACGTCGGGGTGTTGGTCGACCTAAAAAGAGATGGTTCCCGGAATAGGCATTGTTGCCTAATCCATGAAGTGGATAAGAAGAGAAATGTTTGTCTTCTATAAGTTTTTAATTTCTACTTATTCTATCGAATTAACTTTACCTTGATGTTTGAAAATATGGCTTATCGATTTAGTTAAACCTTTACAGTATTCTGCCAAAAATGTTTTTTCTCTCGTATTCGTCTTAAGACCTATCGAATTTATTGACCCATTTAATTTTCTCTATCTTCCCGTAATAAGTTTATTATAAATTCTTTTCTATTTGTTCTTCACTTTGTCCGAGTTCCACTGACGTAAAGCGTTGCATTCTCCACAAATATTTTTACGAATATTTTTTTCCAGTTTTTAGTTCTATATTTGATAATTTGATATTCAGACTTCTTTTCTGGATGAAAACTCTCTTTGCTTGTGCCAACATGGTTTTGGCATCTTTACCACGTCAATCCTTTGCAATATTTCTAAGTACATCTCATCCATAATCTTATTATTATTTAATGTATCTTTATCTTCCTTTTTTTAATTTACCTGTTCGTATATACTCGTATGTAGAGTTTTATTTTTAAATGAAACTCTTAAAAAATATATATTTTTGGATATTGTAAGTTTGTAATAATTATAGTTGAGTTTTAATTTATTATTAATTAAAATTTTTAACCTTTTTTTTGGTTTTTGTGATGTTTTCTTCCCTTTTTTTTATATTCTGGTGGATTTTTTTTTGTTTTTAAATTCTCCACACACACACACACACACACACACACACACACACACACACACATATATATATATATGATAAGTAGAGTTTCCGTTTCGTTTTCTAAATAATACCAAAATGGTAATTAACAAAATAATGTTTCTTTCCTTATAAGACCTTTTAGTGCAGTATATTATAAAGAGTTAGTTCGTATTGTAGATTTATTTAGTTTTTCAATGATTCTCTGTGTATGTTTTTTATATTTAAAAATTTTGTATACAAGAATTAGCACACAGTTTACCCCTAAAAACGAAGAGAAAAGAGCAGTAGTTGTTTGTACGACCGTATGACTCGTTGTCGTCCAAACAGTGAGAAAGGGTAGGCTCGTCCGATAATATTCGTAATTGTACGACAGATAATGATGATTAAATATTTTCTTTGACGCTTAGTTTCTTCAGTGCACTACCGTATAAAAAAATTTGATATTTTCCTACATATCTTTCTTCGTTAGTGATCTATGGAATCTTTAATTTTAAACATAAAGGCTAGAAGTCCAGTCAAAAAGCTTTTTGTACCGTTCAGTGATTTCAAAAATTGAATTACATGAATAATAGCGTATATTTATTCCGTTCTTCACAAAATTTTTGATCAGTAATGTGCAGTACTTTCATCTATAGTACAAATACTCAGATATTCCAAGATATTGTAGGCTGAATGGACACCCAATACTGAAAGGAGCCTAGATTACTAATCGGGTCGGTTTGTTTGTTTCGTTTTGAGATCTCTGTGGGTAGGTTATCGTTTTGTCATCATTCACCCATTTCCTTTATCCTAATCTTTACCTCCTCGGTTTTCCCCGGCAGTTCTTTCTTAAGGAATTGGAAAAGCACTTTAAATTTCTATATATTCGGTATTTGTACAGTTTGGGGAGAGAATTTTAGTTAAAGACTCTTATCCGAGGACACATGTTTCTTAATTGGTAATTGACCAATACGCCCAACTGTTCTAAGCCGCTTATCAGGTAAATCCGAGCGTCCAGATCTTTTCTAACAGTACAAAATAGTAAATTTTTGTTTCGATTAATTATATGAAATTTAGGGCACTCATACATTTAGTATTCATTGAGAGTGTTACGGGTTGGTGATACTACGATATCCGTGTGATAAATAGCATATATACAGAGTATGTCACGAAATTCTCCTAAAGGTTTCATAACCTATTCTACTAGTGAAAATAATGGAAAAAGTTTATTTATACATATGTTCTAAAATGCTTCGTTTGCGAGTTGCGGCTAGTGAAAGATTTCGCTCGGATTTCAGCTATCCCGGTGAAATGAGGATGTATGAAATATTTAAGGAGCAAAATCTGTTATTTGTTGTAGTTTTTGACAAATTATTATGATTTTGATAAAATCGTATAGGTTTTTAAAACTCGAATAAGTCCCAGAACTGTGACTAGTAGTATTTGAGAAATCTGGGGTGAAAATCAATAACTTGGGGTAAAAACTCTGTTTTTTATGTTTGACGTACAATAATTTTATTAAATGGGTAATAAGCACATAAACCTTTTAAATAAGACTTGTAGGAATTTAATTCTGAACAAAATGATTCGTATTCGTGAGATTCGGATTTTATTTAGAAACAGTACATTACTACATTTGTAATAATGTATATAATGTAACACATACGAGTATATGATCAACTTATAGGTTGAATCACGAAATGTAACAAACTTTCAGGACATACTGATGTAAATAAAGAAGAAAGTTCATATAAACATGGGTTCGGAAACGCTTCGTTGGCAATCGTCGCCTGGCGAAAGATTTCGTCCTGATTTCTGTGCCTTCAATATAATTAAGCCGGTCTGTAATTCTTGAGACCCAAATTAACGGGTAAACCTAGTAGTTCTGTATGAAGTCTGACCTGAACAATTGAAGAATGAAAAAAGGTCCCACAAGTGTATATTCAGTAGTTTTCAAGAAATCTGGAGTAATAGAAAAATTATTGTGGTCGAAAAATACACTTTTATGTTAGGGGTATAATAACGTTATGAAATGGGTAATAAGTAAAAACGTTTCCACAAAACTTGTAGAGAATTTGATTCCGAGTAAAATGGTAACAAACTCCACAGAACCTAAATGAAGACGTAAGGATTTTGAAGTTTATTGAAACAAAATATCAGAATGTGAAACATTTAACTCGGTATTAAACGAAACAAAATTTTAAAAATTACAAAAAAATAAAATAACATTTTTAGAAAAATAAAAACCACAAACAATACAATTTAATTAGAATGTAATGAAGAATAAAAGAGAACCAGAAAAACGTGTACAGAAGAAAAACCGGTGCATTCCTAGAAAATGAAGGAAATGTGGAAAAGAAACAACAGAATAAAATTATACCGTGGTATAATTATAGCGTGGTTTCTGATAGGCCGCTTCGATTTAAAAAAAATAAAATAATGAATTGCTTGAATCTCTTAATAAAGAAAATAAACTAATTAACAAACAAACGCAAAAGAAAAGTAAAGAAAGGAAAAGAAAGTATATTCTTACAAAACATTTTTTATATTTTTACACAAAACGATCTTACTGAAAAAAAAATATATATATAGTTTTCATCAAAAGTAGTTTTTTAATATTATTTAAATATTATACTAATATATTAATATATTATTTAAATTATTTTTTTAATTATTTAAAATTTTCCTTTAATTTATATTAATTTTTTTTTTAGTCTTATCGATTTCTTTGTACGTAGCTATTCTGATGATGATTGATTGCTTAATCATTCAAAAACCAATTAGGTTTAGGCATTTAGTAAAAGTTTTTAAAATATTTTCTTTGTTTTTAAATCTATTTCAATAACTATTAAGTAGTTCTATATATATATATATATATATATATATATATATATATATGTATATATATATACATAAGTTAAATTTAAAACTCAACAAGTTCCGTTTTTAAAAAACATGAACTTTATGTTTACAATTAAAATCATTACAATTAGCATACGTGTAGTTGTTAAGAATTAATTGTTAATGTCATTACGCGTACATGCAAATGACTTTAATGTAATAGAACGATGTAATATCAAACGAGTCTACTAATACAAGGAAGGGACGTAAGTATACATGTTAACTAGATGAGTTCCTGCCAAAGACTAGCTTGAGACTAACTAAATCAGTATTACACTTGACAAAGGATGTAGCTGCATTGCATTCCATCACACGGTGGATTTCTTAGTACTTTCTTTCTTTTTCCTGTTTAGCCTCCGGTAACTACCGTTTTTAGATAATACTTCAGAGGATGAATGAGGATGATATGTATGAGTGTGAATGAAATGTAGTCTTGTACATTCTCTGTTCGACCATACCTAAAAAGCGTGGTTAATTGAAACCCAACCACCAAAGAACACCGGTATCCACGATCAAGTATTCAAGTCCGTGTAAAAATAGCTGGCTTTACTAAGACTTGAACGCTGGAACTCTCCACTTCCAAATCAGCTGATTTGGGAAGACGCGTTCACCACTAGACCAACCCGGTGGGTGGATTTCTTAGTACTAAATGATATGAAGCACACGTGGACGATGGAATGCAAAGCGTCAAGATTTTACTGCAATATAACTTATATTAATAAAGAAACTTAATATTAACTTATATTAATAAATTATTTACAATATTATAAATAATTTATTATAAAATAATATTATAGTACTTACACTTACAAATAATGTCAATCACTGCAGTGGAATAAATACTTCATTCTCATCCTAGTAGATTAATTTTTTACCTTTCAAAATTGGTTAAGTAGATTTAGAAATATGACATGAGTTTTTGAAAGTTAAGTAGTTATTTGTCGTTTGTTTACTGTAATCATGTAATCATTAAGAACTGTACTGTAATCATATAAGAAAATTGTAAAAAATAGTTGAATTATATATTATTTAAAATATAATAATAATAATAATAATAATAATAATAATAATAATAATAATAATAAATTAAATAATTGTTGTTAAAAAATAATCTTACTTAATTCAATGTTTTTTCTGTTGTTTAATGTTGATAAAGAACAGAAAAACTCACAATAAATAAGGATTAAAGTCAAAAAGAAAAAAATAGTGCTTTGCTATCGTTCAGTTTTTTACGAGCTATGAATTGCTACTAATTGAGAAACTGTGATCGGTTGAAATTCAATTCGTTACGATTGGTCAGGTTCTTCCCGGGCTGTGATCGGTTACTAAATGAGATAGTGTGATTAGTTGAATTATAGTTCGTTACTTTCCAATCAGTTAAACATTTTAATTTTTTTAAGGGGGTAAGAAGGTGTTTCTTGTTCCATTCTTAGGAATTAATCCTGTTGTCGCATGAAATGCATAATTTTTATAAATATAGGTGATATTAACTTCTACAACTGACATCTTTACTCTGTTCTGTATAGTGAATAATAAATAAATAAATATATATATATATATATTACATACGATATATATTATATAAATATATATAATATATATTTAGAATAATAAATGTATAATAAATATTTTTGCTATCCAAGAAATCAACTCTGATTAAGGCCTAAGATAAATTTATTTTATCATAAATTTAAGAAGCAATGTGACATATGTTAAAAAGAAACAGATTAATACACCACTTTTCGAACTACCCTCATCGACTTTACTCAGAAGGCTAATTTATCACAATATTAAGGTATGTACTGTACACTGTATCATAGTTTAACAGAAAAAAATAACTATCGTTTCAGTAAAATAAAAAGAAATATAATTTTCAATATAAAATAAAACAATTGTGTGTTAGCTATAACTTGAAACATGTATAGTACAATATCGAGTTCCACATGAATCAAACACATGTGGGAATACATATATATTATTAAAATAAAGTTGAATCATAACATAATAAATTCACTGAGTATTTTAAGAATAAATATTGCAATACGGTAATACACAATTGTATTCCCCATTTATAAATGTCTATTATGAAATAAAAAAAATGTATTTTCCAAAGGATATATTTTTAAAATCTAAACAGTTTAATACTGATGTATGTTATATTTTTTCAGACAATATTTGTGTTTGTGTGTACGCGCGCGCTTGTGTGTGTAAGATCTCTTATGTATATATATATACATAAGCGAAACAAGGAACAGTACTCAGAACAGAATAGGTATCTAAAATGCAATTTAGAGACATTTCTTACAAATAAATATTACAGTTATCTATATTGTCTAGTAAATATCTGGCGATATAGTTTGTATTCACTTGTACAACTCCACCCAACCCGTAATTCTGGGGATGCCAGAGTAATTATTAAGGGAGCCAGAGCCAGTTCTCACGTGGCTCTTTACTATATAGTGGAAAATTTTGTCGCAGCTTATGTTTTAGTAACTTTCTATCACAAAGTAATTATTCAGTAATCGGCTGCTTATATTTTGAATAAAGATCTCCTGAAAAAAATTGAGTGCTTGATGGATGTGTACTGCTTGGAGAAAGCAACGAAACACTCTTTAGACCGTTGGTTTGGGTTGTTATTTGTGTTACGGATAGATAATCTCTTTACAGCTACACATTCCTTTCCCTTATTTGTAATCCCTTCGACTTTGATCGGTATTCTACGGCGTAGGACCTATTTGAAGATTCTATCTTCAATCTAATGGCTGCAAAAGAGTTCCGATGTGTATGTTACATAAAATTAGACATCCTAATACCTTCTAACAAATACATACAACTCACTCAAAACAATTCAAAATCAAAATAAAAATTAATTAAAGGATAAAATTTTTAAATAATCATTAAGTATTTTTATAACATTTCTGTGTAAAGAGCAGGGAGTGTGTACTTTCTCACTCGTGGAAACTAATATAAATAACTAAAGAGATAAATTTGTCATAAAATTATTACAAATAAAAGGAAAAATGGTACGCTAATTTTTTCTATACTGAAGTATTCATAGGCTGTAATTTTAAACAAACCAGGGTGAAAGCAAAATGCTACCTTAAAAATATTTTAATTTGACTGTTTTGAACTATAATTTTTATCTTAACCAGCTTTTAACTAGGATTATTTAAAACAGTGTTACTATATAAGTTCAATTATAATAAATTTAGAATTTTGTAAGAAAACCAAATATTTTTTGATTTTAAACTGGGATAAAAAGGTCAAGATATATTTTCTTTATATACCCGTTCAGATCGAAGCAAGTCTATTTGCCAAATTTTAACTTTCTACAACATTGTGAAGTTCTTTCTTTTTTTAGCACATGGACAAAAGACAGAGGAAGTATTAATAACGCATAATTTATTTTCCTCTCATTTTTTTTTTTTTTAATCGAGTTACTGCCACGTGTTGAGATGAAATGCTTTTGAATAAAATGTTCATGTCATCAATATGTAGAGGTATTATAAAATATACGAGTTTTACCTTAAGGTAGGTAGTTCATTAAATTAAGGTCAATGTCCTCATAAGCAAAAGTTGTTAGATGACCTGACAAAACGTTGAAAGGAAGGGTGTGTGCTTTTGTTAAGAAAGTGAACGCAGCCATGTATAGTCGGCATAATAATGTTAAACACCGATACCTTCTTTCTTTTTTCTACATTTACCTCAAGTGTAAGTGTTTTTGATCGGTTAAAAGATGAAAATAGTAAATAATATTATTATTAGAGAAATGTAAAATAGAGAGTTATGCAATATCGGAAGAAAGTCCTTTCACTATCCACATTTAATACTTTTCTTCCACTTTCTCACGCGTTCTTTTCAATTCACTTACTTTGACCTAGATTGTTTTTTCTTCTGTTTTTTATTCTTCTCATCCATAGTAAACAGATAAAGTAACCACCAGATGCGTAATATTGCTTACATTATTTTTTTGTTGGTACGCCTACTACTTATATAAATTATATTCATAATAAATATCTGTCTAAATTTGTTTTAAATTAATGAAAGTTTTATATACTTTACCTGATTTTAATTGAAATAATAGGATCAATTTTTAATAAGAATTAAATTTTATTAAATAAAATTAACTAATACGTTACTGCTTAATATATAATGTTAAATTTTGGTATTCGTATGAATGCAAAGAACCATTTCATACAAAAATGAAGTTTCAGATGATTATTTGACACCCTAAATATTTTATTTATTCATACGCGCTATCCAATGTTTTTTTACAGATAAACGAACAACTAAATGGAAAAATTCTGTACCTTAATAATTATATAATATAAAGCGCCGACTTCTGTGGAAGAGTGGTGACATCTTTGCTATTCATCCGGAGGTTCTAGGCTCCCGAATCTCAGTTAAATATGGAATTTTTTCACAAGCTACAACAAATTCATTTCATTATTGTCGATCGGCAATTGTTAGAGTGCCATCCACAAAAAAACGTGATACAAAAAAGTTAATTGCTATTATTGGGCTTTCTTACCTTTAAGTCGATTCCACATATAGACATTCAACCCGAGGGATTGTTCCGAGGGATTATAGATATTTAATCGTTTACAAAAAAATAAGAATAAATAAAATAATAAAGTCCTTTTATAAATGTCTCAAAAAGAATGAATCAAAAAGAAACAAGTAAGAATTTTATAGTATACTAGCCGGTTAGGATTGACTTCGCTCTTCCTTCTCGTCTAGCTAAAGGGCACCACTCCCTGGATCCCAACTTATTCGTTATCCTCATTCTTGTATGCTGATAATATATATATATATTCTTATAATGTTTATAAATAACATTTAAAGCCTATTCAATTCAATTTTAATCATGAAAATTTTTCATAATAAATCCTAGTACTTTAGCGCTTTACAACTTTTTTTTTCAGTAGGGAGGTGGAAATGCATTTACGCACGAAGTGTCGGACTCCAGCTGGTGGTCTGATCTAAGCGCCATCAACAGACTACTGACTAAAACCAGCCCCGTTTGGGTTTAAAACCTACGCACCCCGGGACCACCCGAAGGTATTTCACGAATTGCAGGCTTCCTTATTCATACTCATTCGTACCAACAACACGTCTCGAATGCTCGAGACCAACATAATACACACACAGCACCTAAAACACAATGAAGTCAATAGGCATGATACGACAACCAGCCAGCAAAGCGTACAACGATCTTACTATTAACCTAATCTTATATAAAGTACAGAACGAGGAAAATGCATGGACATGAAACGCAACGCAAACGGCGATCACTACATGAAAACAAGCCAATAAGGCAAACAAAAATCTTAAAACCTAATAATAATATTTCTTTAAAGAAAAACACGAAAACACGGAAATAGTAGACTATTCGAAAAAACACGAAGAACGTGGCGCGGCGATCGTACCACGAAAACATGCCAACAAGGCAAACACCATTCTTACAAGCTAAAATTATTCCTTCAAAAGAAATAAAACACTACTCGAAAACTCGTAAAACGCCACGAGCGAGCGAAGAGAAAATGCCAAGGAAGCAACAACGGTCTTACAATTTTGCTAATACTATTTAATTTTTTTTATATATGTTTTTTATTTTTATTTTTATTTAATTTATTTCCTTTTTTATTATTATAAAATCAGCAATGATCCACAACTCATCGCCTTTATAATATAAGCCTAGCTTAAACATATACCTAAACTAACAATGATAATATATCTACTAAACCAGGACGCCCATCCAATAAAACAGATAAAACATCGATAAATTCACTTAAGCGTGTATAATGAAATGAACATAGCATTAATCAAATAGAATCACTAACCTAATCTAACCTAATACGATGAGAACATCGGTGAGATCACATAATAGATATTTAATAATATAGTCATAACCAGTGGCTGCTCACGTATTGGCACTGTGAAACTGCAGCACTCCTTATTTCCACTTGATATTATCGATAACGTTTAATATATTGAGACCTTTTTTCTTTAATTCTTTCTCTATACTTGTACAATATATAATCGTTAAGCTTAATGTCAGTAGCCGCTCCCCAGTTTATGAAAAAGATACAAAAATCTTTGTACGGAACTATGTGCTTCGCAATACCAGCGGCGTGGTGAATGGCTGTTGTGCGCGTGCGCACATAGGAAGTTGCACGCGAGGCTGCGAGGGAGAGAGTGCACTGTCGCTCCCGCAGTACCGACCCTGGCGTGCTGGTAGAAGGTAGTTTTTTTATTACTCCGCGTATGTTATGCTTAAAACCCGTGTACCATATTCTTGAATGTGATAAAGTGTAGAATTAGATTACTATCTCGCTTCCAGCTATTCTATTTGATTAATTTTTTCTTCGGTTATTTTATTTTACAGTAAACCTTAACCATAGCCTTAAGAAGGACTACAAAAAAATTTCTGGAGCAACATTCCCAATAATTTTAGTTTTGAGCCACCATTGGTCACAACAAATATAATCATAACGTAATCGTATAGTCATATAAGTGAAATTATATAAAATTAACATCACGTCGATGAACCGCGACTGCAATAGCAGTCTGCGACTAAACGTACGTCTATTACCGTCAACATAATTGGTAACAATGGATAAAACCTTGCCTCCTCTTCAGTTTTATTTTTCACGATTGCCCTGAGAAATATAGCCACGACAGCTCAGGACCTCTCCTTCCTTAGCATTGTCTTTCCGATACTGTCTGGGTAGATGAGACCCACTTCTTAGACTTGCTGCATTCTCATCAGCTTCCATTTAGGGTATACAAAAGTCGTGTGTTCGGCAGAATCGACTACCGACCAACACACATTCCTACGAGTGTCTCTCCTCCACCTCTCAACAAATATGAGTTAAAACACCCGTGCTCGCTAAAGTACTAAATTAGATAGAAGTCCGGCTCCTTCAATCTTCTATCCACTCAGTTCTTCACGCTAAGAAGTTCTACTTATTCATCCCCTTTTTTGAGAACTGTCTTATTTCCTCTGCCAAGAAGAGATTGACACTATGGTGGGTGAGGTTTCATACCACCAGCGGGTAAGGCGGGAAGTCGCGGTTTTAGAGACCGATTTACAATCTTCTAAGATCACTGAGGTGGAGTGAGTAAGGTGATCTGCAGTGTGGAACGACACAAGGCTCCAGAATATGACTGTAACACAGTGGAGCTCCTCCTCAGAGCGCTTCCAGTAGTTCATGGTCCTCTAACTAGATTATATAATTGGTTGCTCTTTGCCGGCCACTTTTCGGCGTGTTAGAATAGTGAAGACTTGGTATTGTTGTTCAAAGGTGGTAACAAAGATCCTACTGTTAATTCTTCTTACCGTCCACTAACGCTCTTGTACGTGATTGGCAAGGTTTTTGAGTGGTTCTATATTTGCATATTAATGTTAGATTGGTCACACTGATCATTTACTAATGGACAACCAGTATGGTTTCCGATCAGGCAAGAACACTGAGTACGTATTAGGGATTTTTCTTGACATATCCGGAGCATTTAATAACTTATGGTGGCCCTCTGCCCTGTTTCAGATGGAGAAGCGAAAGTGTACACGAAGTGAATTAGAATTTTCTAGCCATCGGACTCTTTCCCTGTGTAATGGCGACTCGGAGGTTCGTAAGACCTTAACTAAAGGATATCCCACAAAGCAGTGTTCTGAGTCCCTTTCATTGGATCATTGAATTCGATTCCATGTTGGGTATGAGGTTGCCATAAGGTTGTCGTGTAGTCACTTATGCTGACGACGGGCTGCTACTGATTAAAGGGGATTCGTGTAACGAGGCAGAATTCCTAGCTGCTCATGCTTATGAGACACTCCGACTGTGCAGTCTCCAACATAAGATGATTTTCAGCCAGAGAAAACCAGAATATGCTGCTTAAGGGCTGATTGGCTGCTTCCCGACGAATCCGGGTTTATATGACTTGGCTCCCCATTCGGTACGTTACGGCTCAGAAGTAACTGGGTCTTATCCTTGTTGAGAATTTTCGGATCAAGGAACATCTACAGTAGGTGACAAAAAAGGCCGCTATGCTTTTTATGGAATCCGTAGAGTCATTCATCCAGATTCGGGGTTGAATTACCGCATCATACGTATCCTTTACAAAGGTGTAAGTGAGTCTATTATGCTATATGCTGCACCTGTCTGGGCTCACCGCTTGGCTTTTAGGTATTATCCGGACACTTTGCTGTGGGCCCAGCGACTTCTCTTGCAGACTGTTATAGGCAGTTAGAGAACAGTCTCGCAGGAGGCAGCCTGTGTTATAGGCGAAGTCAAACCAATAGATATCATGGCTAATGAGCGTAAGGAACGCTACATTTCCAAGGTAAATTACCTTATTGACGTCAGAACGAAAACAGGAGATTGAAGACCTGGACCTTGCGTCTTGGCAGGTCAGGTGGGAAGAATCCCCTACAGGTCGCTACACGCACGGTATATTTACTATAGTGTCTGATTTAGATGCAATTGGATGGGTCTCCCCAAATCGTTATATCACACAGTTTTTCTCCGGGCATGGTGCCTTTCGGGCGAGTTTGGCTAGGTTTCGTTTGGTGGATTCAGGCCAATGCCCGGATTGCAGGACTGATGATAAAGTGGACTACGTCCTTTACGTCTGTGCCCGATATGGGGTTGAATGTTCATGACCTGTTAGGGAACTTGAGAGAATACATTCGTTTCTGGATTTCCGTATTAATTCGATGATCCGCGAGGAGTAGCCTATAGTGCGTGGTTTTCTTCGCGCCCTTGCAATGTGTATGTCTGCGGAGGGAGTTAAATCGAGGTATTTCATCGTGGTAGTATACGGGTGGCTAGGGTTCTGAAAGCGTTACTTCGTTCCGCCGGTGGCGGTCCTGATTGTGACTTGTTAAAGCCGCGCGAGACTTCACGATAGAACCGGGTGTTGATGCAGGATTTGTCCCCGGCTCATGAGCGGACCAGAATGAGGTTACGTTCTCATTGACTTAGAAATAGGTTTGCTTGTCAATTCTTTCGAGACTACCAATTCGGTCGCCCAAAAACTTAAGACCGAATGTCCTCCTTATTCCTTAAATGTTCGTCTTCATTCGATTTCCTCCTTAGTGCTCGATTTCTTTCCCACCTATGAGCCCAAACGGACGCCGCGTAAGAGGTCATGCTTTTGAAGAAACCTCAGTACACCATGTACAAATGCCGTCCCGACAGGTCGTAATCCTTTTGAGCAATCCTCCTAAACTTGTGCATCACAGAAACGGCCTCCGCCGCTACTTGTCTAGTGTAGTTGCTTAACAGCAACTTCTCATCAAACCAAACACCTAGGAACTTATGAACTCAATACCGGCTGATTACACAGAGTTTATTTTTATATATGGGGGTTACGGCTATATGATAATTTGTCTGCATCCTTGAGAAGTATAAATTTCGTCTTGGGCAAAGAGATCTTTAAAGTTTCAATGTCCATCCAGCTTTCTGCGGTTGACAAAGCCGCCTGCGCCCGGTCTTCTAGCTGCGGTCGTGAAATATTACGAACTGCCAGGATATAGTCATCGGCGAAAGCCTGGGATGTGACCCCTTCTGGGATTGTCAGTCTCAGAAATTCCTAAAATACAAGGTTCCGTCGCAGGGGACCGAGGACGGAAACATACGGGCTTCCCCTGGTGACGGACTTTTCCACAGCCAGGTGCACATCTCTAAACAGAGCCGTGCGGTTAGACAAATAGTCACGCACTACGGCCTGCAGGGCTACGGGAACATTGCGGCGTTCCAACTCATAGAGGACAGAACTCTAACACAAGGAAGGAAATGCTGCCTCTATGTCAATAAAAATTGCCAAAACATATTTACGTCGGCGCCTTCCACCTCGGCAAGAGCATTTGAGATGCAATCCTTGGTCCCAATCCCTTTCATGAAACCATACTGGCCTCGATTTAGAAGTGAGTTCATATCGATGCTTTCCCAGTGCCGTTCCACAACCAGCCTTTCAAGCAACTTGCTGATTACTGGCAAGAGGCTGATGGGTCGATAACTACCGACCTCACTCGGATCCTTTCCTGATTGTAAGAGCACCTTGACCAAAGCCACCTTCCAATAAGTCGGAAAACAACCCCAGTTTGGGCACCCTGAGAACAGTCTGCCAAGCGGCTCTCTTATGACAGGCAGCAGATGATAGAAAATATCCGGGTCAAGTTGGTCAACCCCTGATGACTTTCAGTACCTATCAAGAAACCACTTGGTCTAGATCTACGGGTTCCTCAGGCCTACGTCCGAGAATTGTGTCCTAACGCCGACTGCTGCTTCACCTTCTGAAGCGTCTGGAAACAGAGTATCCAGGAACGCCTGATAAGTCACCACAAATATTAAAGTGTGTTCACGACCACCAAACCCACATCGAACACTGGACAGCACGTGTACTGGCTTTGGCCAATAACATGACTTCGCTAGCTGCCTGGGGCTGCGCTGCAATTACCGCATGGAGTCTTGCCAAAACCTGAGTTTGGCTTCCTTGAAGTCATGAACGTACAAATTACAGGCGCACCGGTAAATCCCCAGACCCTCAACACGTACGTCATCAACGATAATTCCCGTTAGGCGGTGATGGGGGTGATCTTCTCCTAGCGAACCTAACTCTTACACGCAGCACGCTAAAGTCAGAGACCACCACTTTTTTCCGGGTTTCCGTCTGCGTTTAACAGACGGGTCCCCTGAAGCAGCGGTCATGACGGCTCCAGGCACTCTCCGATCAGCGGACTGGCCTCTACCTAAGAGTCCGTCTATTGGCTGAGCCTGCCGTAGGACCCTATCGCGGCCAGTCTTGATAGCCCGGCCGAATTGTTCAGCCATCAGATGCACTTCCACCTTGTGCTCCCTGCGCTATTCCAACCCCTGAAGGCAGCCACACACTCGCGCCGCAGCCTGTGCTGGTTTAGGCCCCTTATATAATTGCGACCCAAATCTGGAGCTTTTGGACCGCCACCGTAATCGATGGCATAGGTTATAAGACTATGATCACTCACACTGGCCACGGGTCAGACAGTCCAAGTTCTTGTACACGTAAGCAGATCGCCCGTCACCAAGGTGACGTCGATGTAACTTTCCCCCAGTTTGGAAGAGAAAGTCGGGGGTTATTCTGCCTCGTTAAGCAAGTAGAGGTTCCTGGCTTCAACGAACTGTGCGAGACCAGCGCCTCTGGAGTCACGTCGTACGACCCGGTGCGCACTCCCGACCCCCGGATACCTGAGTACGAGACTCATCTCCCGCGTTGGTCCGAAAGTTTGGCACCCCCATCTAGCGAACGCCACTGGAAATTTGCCGGTCATGCTTCATCAAACTTTAGCCGTCGCCTCGATACAAAATGCAAGATAACTCTCGCCACAAAATCTACGTGAATTTACATTTACGTGGCTAGCTTAGCAAGAGGTAGGTAGCAAAACTCAACAAAATCAAAGATAGAGCCTCAACTTTATTCTAGGAAGAGAGACGCCGTTGCCCAGCGGAGACCACGTGGAGGTACCTATCAGCATGACCAGAAGCTTGAAAAAACTTCCCCAGGGGCTCCTAACTAGCCGAGCTCGTTCGAAAGTGAGCACGTATAGCTTCGGAGTCCCAGATAGGAAGGAAAATAGAAAAATAGGAAAGATAGAAGTAGGTGTAAATGTGATCAAGCCGGTTGAGTGTATTTAGATATATATGCAATTATTCCTAATTTTTTTTTCCGTGTGTTGGTCCTGCTTGGGGAAGAGTGTAGTGTTGGCCACGCGGAGTTTCTTCGGACTAGTCCGACTGATGTTGTTTATGCGTGCTCCTGTATAGTGTGTTGTGTTCCGCGCGGGTACGTAATACCACCTCGCGTTCAGGGCCAGAACTCTTCTATAATGTGGCAACCCGACCTGTTGTCCACTCCGGATCATCCTGCGTCCTGCATGCCTTAGCGGTAGTGCTAAAACTAAAAGTCTAAAATATTAATAACTTAACCTAACTTAAAAACTAAATAAGATATGCCATGTTCGCCCCTCAACCGCGCAGAATACCTAATTCGCGTATGAACTCGGTGAAATCCTACACGCTGTCTTACTACCCACCATTTCACGGGTCTGTCCAAAAGTTACCCCTATATCCCGATATTTCCTACGTGTAAAATCTCTTACCACCTCATATTTAACACAGTCAAATAGTACGTCGGCACTAGACTCATCGACTCTGCATTCGTGCCTCTGGAGTCAAGTCATACGACCCCGGTGCGCACTCCCGACCCCCGGGTACCTGAGTACGAAACTCATCTCCCGCGTTGGTCCGAAAGTATGGTACCCCATCCAGCGAACGCCACTACCAATTCGCCGGTCATGCTCATCAAAATTTAGCCGTCGTCTCGAACAAAATGCAAGATATACTCGCCACCAAAAACTAAATGAATCTACATTTACGTGGCTGGCTTGGAAAGAGGTAGCCAGCCTAACTCAACAACACAAGGATAGAGACCTAACTTTACTCTAGGAAGAGAGACGCCGTTGCCCAGCGGAGACCACGTGGAGGTACCTCTCAGCATGACCAGAGACTTGGAAAAACTTCCCCAGGGGCTCCTAACTAGCCGAGCCCGCTCGAGAGCGAGTACGTATAGCTTCGAAGTTCCAGACAGGAAGGAAGAAAAGAAAAGATAGAAAAGATGTGTGTAAATGTAACCAGGCCGGTTAGTGTATTTAGATGTGCAAACTATTACTATAACTTTTTTTTTTCGGTGTGTTGTTCCGGCCTGGGGAAGAGTGTAAGGTTAGACACGCGGGGTATCATCGGACTAGTGAACTAGCCTGAATAGTGTAGTTTGTGCGTGTTAGTGTAGATGTAGGTGTGTAGTCCGCGTGGGTATGTATGCCACCTCAGCGTCCAGGGCCAGAAGTCTTCTATAGTGCGGACACCCGACCTGTAGTCCACTCCGGATCGTCCTGTATACTTTAGCGTTGAACTAAAATCTTAAACATTAATTCCTTAACCTAACTTACAAACTAAGATAAAACAGACCAGGTTCGCCCCTCAACTGCGTAGGATACCTAGCTCGCGTACGAACTCGATGAAAATCCTACACGCTGCCTTACTGCCCACCATTTCACGGGTCTGTCCAAATTCGACTCCTATACCGCTGTATTTCCTACGGGTGTGTTCTCTCACCACCCCATATCTCACACAGTCAAATAGCACATGGGCGCTAGACTCATCGACTCCGCATTCGACGCAGAGTGAACTCTCTTTGAGACCGAGGTCAAACAGTTTCTTGTTAAAATCTCCGTGGCCGGTAAGGAATTGGGATGTATAATGATCTCAATCCTGCCACTTCAACTTCATTCTCTCCGCGACGTTAGGGAAAAAAAACCATACGTAACTCGACGGGTGTCCGCAGCGTCCCAGCGAGCCTGCCACTTTTGCAGTGTCAGATCTCGCTGTTCCTTACGGACCGAGGTCTTTTCTTCACCTCTCATAACCCGCTTGTAAATTTCTGCACGCTCGATGACCAATAAGTCAGCAGGGATCACCCCAGAAAGAACTGGCAATGCGGCCGTCGAAGTCGTTTTATACGACTTGAAACGGCAATGAGAGCAAGGCACTGGGCACGCAGAAGCTTCTCCCGGTGAAGCCTCTTCTCCGCCAAATCACTCCAGCAGTGTGCCGCATACGTGAGTATCGCCTCGAATACCGCACGGTAAATCACCCGACACGCCCGGACTCCCAGGCCCCACTCTCTATTGCAGGCACTCTTCAATTTTGTTAGGGAACTAACAGCGTTATTACACAGATATTCTACATTGAGGGAGAAGCTACATTCCTCCCCAATCCTGCCTTTGAAGTCAGTGAGTGTTGAACCCCAGACGGAAGACTTGACCTTAGCGTCCAGAGCAACCAGTACTCTGATGCCCGGGAAATCGTCCACAATCCGCCCCAAATTCGCCAACAAGTCATCGATACTCCAGCCAAGCTAATGTCAAAGGACCACCACTTTTTTCCAGGTTTCCGCCTGCGGCTAACAGACGGCTCCATGGTAGCGGAGGTCATGACGGCTCCAGGCACTGGCAGATCAGCAGACTGGCTACTACCAAAAGGTCCGTCCACTGGCCGATGCTGCTGTAGGACTCTATCGCAACCAGTCTTGATGGCCCAATCGAGTAGTTCAGCCATCAATTCCGCCTCCTATTTGTGCTTCATGCGCCATTCCAACCCCTGTAAGCTACACACTCGCGTCGCTGCCTGTCCAGATCCAGGCCTTTTAGGTTTTAGCGACCCAAATCTGGAGCTCTTGGATCGTCACCGTAAGCGATCTCATAACCCTGTGATCACTCACACCGGCCTCAGTCTAGACAGTTTAACTACTTGTAGACCTAAGCAGATGCCTAAAGAGTCATATGAGAAGATGTTAGATGACTGGCAGGTTGGGATACAGTTATTACAGGAAGG